>NC_090396.1:66689188-66929188 GCF_036365525.1 Heterodontus francisci
TAGAGAGAGAGAGGAGAGAAAGAGAGAGAGAGAGAGAGAGGAGAGAGGAGAGAGAGAGAGAGAGAAAAAAGAGAGAGAGAGAAAGAGAGGAGAGAGAGAGAGAGAGAGAGAAAGAAAGTGAAAAAGAGAAAAAGAGAATAAAGAGAGATGAGAGAGAGAGAGAGAGGGAGAAAAAAGAGAGAGAGGGAGAGAGGGAGAGAGGGAGAGAGGGAGAGAGGGAGGGAGGGAGAGAGAGAAATAAGAGAGAGAGAAAGAGAGAGAGAGAGAGAGAGAGAGAAAGAAAGTGGAAAAGAGAAAAAAAAGAGAAAAAAGAGAGAAAAAAGAAGAGAAAAAGAGAGAGAGAGAGAGAGGAAAAAGTGAGAGAGAGAGAGAGAGAGAGAGAGAGAGAGAGAGAGAGAGAGAGAGAGGGAGGGAGGGGAGGGAGGGAGGGAGGTGAACAGTCAGAGAAAGCCATTTCAGCCAGAGAAGCTACGAGTTCAATCCAACTACGCTCTGCCAGCACATCTTTATTCAAAAGCGGCAGCGATCACAAAGGTGACCGAAAAACTCCATCTGAGAAACTGAAACCATGACTTCCACTGCCAAAATCCGGACTGAGTTTTAACTAAAGGAGTCTGCATTGTTTCATTAGTTCCAAGACAAGGGAACACCAAGCCTGCAACAATGTAATGAAATTTACTCATGGAAAAACTCTGAAGGTTTTAAACAATGAAGTCTTTTGCAGTAATCAGACTCTTAATTGCATGCTACCCTCTACTCTCTATCTTCTCGTGTGAATGCGCAAGTGGGTGAGGTTGCAAACACATTTGGGTATTGTTTAAATAGTTATCTTTCTTTTTAAACCTATGAGAAAATTTGTTGTTTGTCTGCCTATTTAACCCTTAAACACTCAGGGACTAAAACACAATTTTTTTTAAAACAGCATCTGCGGTCAGTTGCAAGGTGACAAGTGGAAGCCACCCACGCCATTTCCCACCTGATCGTAACATTAAATTGTTCAATTTCTGGGCCCAGAGAGGTTGATTGATAATAGCTAATGCAATGCCATAGTCAAAAAGATACTTGCCCTGTTAATTACCAGGCTTAACTTTCCATGACAAGTTTAATGGGCAGTTGTGAAAATCTATCAACTTCTTAAAAACAATGGAGAGGGCCAATGACAAACATACCATTTGTGTGCAATTGCAACTCACTGTGTATCCCTTAAACAAACTGACCAGTAAATTCAGGGGATTATTAATAATTGGGGAGGGGGGTGGTGGGGAGTGGTTGGGGGGGGCGCGGCGGAAAAGAGAGGGGGATGTTGTCCATGACCCATTAGCTTTTCATTATTTCCATTTTGCTGATTGTTTTCAAATTTGTGTTTGAACTGAGCAGAGGGACTTGAGAGAAAACCAGTTTATGATGAATCATTGAGCCTAATAGCTGCGAGTAAACCAAATTAACAAAGTTAACAGAAAGAAGGGCAAAATGGTCCAATAAAACTTGGACCTTTTTCAAAAAAGGGCCCAAGATAGCCAAAGGCCCAGGCTAATGCTCTGGGGACATGAGTTCAAATCCCACCACGGCAGATGGTGAAATTTGAATTCAATTAATAAACCTGGAATTAAAAAACTGGTCTAATGGTGACCATGGTCAGCACAGACTCGGTGGGCCGAAGGGCCTGTTTCAGTGCTGTATGACTCTATGACTATGACTCTATGAAACCATTGTCGATTGTACTTCATTTTAAAAAGGATTAGATCTTTAAAGACTACATAAACCAAGACATTTTAAAATTACAAATCAAGTATCTGACAGAATTATTAACATCCCCGTCCTCAATGATGGGGAGCCCAGCATGTCCGTGCAAAAGACAAGGCTGCAGCATTTGCAACTATCTCAGCCTCCTCCCAAGTCCCCAGTATCTCAGATTCCAGTCTTCAGCCAATTAGATCCATTCCACACGATACCAAAAAGCAGCCGAAGGCACTGGATACCACAAAGACTATGAACCCTGACAAGATCCTAGCTGCAGTACTGAAGACTTGTGCTCCAAACTACTTGTGCCCCGAGCCAAGCTGTTCAGTACAGCTACAACACTGGCATCTACACAACAATGTGGAAAATTGCCCAGATGATATGTCCTGTCCACAAAAAGAAGCGCAAGTTCAATCTGGCCAATTACCACCCCATCAGTCTACTCTCAATTATCAAAGTGATGGAAGGAATCAGTGACAGTGCTATCCAGCAGCACTTAGTAACCGATGCTCAGTTTGGGCTCTGCCAGGACCACTCAGCTCCTGACCTCATTACTGCCTTGGTCCAAACATGGACAAAAGAGCTGAATTCCAGAAGCGAGGAGAGAGTGACAGCCCTTGACATCAAGGCAGCATTTGACCGAATGTGACATCAAGGAGCCCCAACAAAACTGAAGTCAATGGAAATCAGGGGGAAATCCCTCCACTGGTTGGAGTCATACCTCGCACAAAGGAAGATGGTTGTGGTTAATGGAGGTCAATCAGTCCCAGGACATCGCTGCAGAAGTTCCATAGGGCAGTGGCCTAGGCCCAACCACCTTCAGCTGCTTCATTAATGACTTTCCCTCAATCATAAGGTCAGAAATGGGGATGTTCGCTGATGATTGCAGTGTTCAGTACCATTCGCAACTCCTGAGATACTGAAGCAGTCCACGTCTGCTTTCGGCAAGACCTGGACAACATTCAGGCTTGGGCTGTTAAGTGGTAGGTAGCATTCAAGCTCCAAAGGAGAATCTCATCTTCTCCGCTTGACATTCAACAGCATTACGGTCACTGAATCCCCCACCATCAACATCCTGGGGTTTACCATTGACCAGAAACTTAACTGGACCAGTCATATAAATACAATGGATGCAAGAGCAGGTCAGAGGCTGGGAATTCTGCAGCAAGTAGTTCACCTTCTGACTCCCCATAGCCTGTTCACCATCTGCAGGAAATGTGGACTTTTTATATCCTTTTGTATTATGAATTTTATGTACTTTCATATATGTTTTGTATAAGCTTTGGTAAATGAAGATTTATTTTAGATGTGCGTTTTATTGAAAAAAAATGCTGCCTGCACAGCTCAAGTCAACTGGAACACCATTATGACACGAACTAATAACATGAACAGATAAAGGGAAAGAAATGAACAGATATTGAAAACTATGTAACAAGTTGTGGTCAAAATGTAACAGAAAAGCAGGATAAGTTTCACTAGAAATGTATGAATCAATAAACATCAAGGTTATAATGGACTGTTTGTGCGCCAAGGACAGATGGTTTTGCGCGTGATTATTAATGCAGTGACGTCGTGGTAATATCACTGGACTGGTAACCAGAGGCCCAGGCTAATGCTCTGGGAACATGGGTTCAAATCCCACTATGGTAGATGGTGAAATTTGAATTCAATTAATAAATCTGGAATTAAAACGCTAGTCTAATGGTGACCACGAAACCATTGTCAATTGATGTAAAAACCCATCTGGTTCACTAATGCCCTTTCAGGAAGGAAATCTGCCATCCTTACCCAGTCTGGCCTACTTGTGACTCCAGACCCACAGCAATGTGGTTGACCCCTAAATGCCCTCTGAAATGGCTACTCAGTTCAAGGGCCATTAGGGATGGGCAATAAATGCTGGCCTAGCCGGCAACGCACACATCCCATGAATGAATAAAATTTTTTTAAAAATAAATGGAAGCATCGACAAATGAAATGGCAGGGCCAATTGAAACAGTGATACGTATGAATCAACCAGTGCACAGCAAGTACACCAGTGCACAGCAAGTACACCGGGGCACAGCAGGAACCGCTGGTTACAAAGAATAATAAAAGAACAGACCTGGAGAGGTCTGGCGTACAGATTTGAAGATGACAAAGGGAGCGACAAGAGAATAGGAGTTACAAGCCGTCTAGAGCCAGTGGAGAGTAAAGGCCATCCAGACTAAGATATCAACTGCCTTGGAATTGTTAAGTATTGCTTTTTGCCTGAATAAATCATCGTGATATCACTACATCAGGTGTCTCCCAGAGTTTCCAAGAATGACAGGTGATCTCACTGAAACCTACCACATAATTTAAGGGATAGACAGGGTAGATGCAGGTAAGATGATGTTTCCTCTGAGTGCGGAGTCTAGAACCAGGGGACACAATTTCAAAATAAGGGGAAGCCACTTACGACAGAGATGAGAAGAAATTTCTTTACTCAGAAGGTTGTGAATTTTTGGAATTCTCTACTCCAGAGGGCTGTGGAAGCATAGTCATTGAGTATGTTTAAAGCAGAGATCGACAGATTTCTAAATACCAATGACATAAAGGGATATGGGGATAGTGTGGGAAAAAGGCATTTAAGTGGATGATCAGCCATGTTCATATTGAATGGCGGAGCAGGCTCAATGGGCCGAATGGCCCACTCCTGCTCCCATTTTCCACCACCACTCAAGAAGCTGAACACGCCATCCAAGACAAAGCAGCCTGCTTGATCGGCACCCCATCCACCACAGTAAACATTCACTCCCTCCACTATGGGCACACAGTGGCAGTAGTATGCGCCATCTACAAGATGCACTGCAGCACTCGCCAAGGCTCCTTCAAAAGCACTTCCAAACCCACGACCTCTACCCTCCCCAGAAGGAGGAGGGCAGCAGACACATGGGAATACCACCATCTGCAAGTTTCCCTCCAAGCCACAAACCATCCTGACTTGGAACTATATTGCCGTTCCTTCATCGCCACTGGGTCAAAAAACTGGAACTACCTTTCCAACATCAGCATAGGTGTACTTACACATGGACTGTAGCAGTTCAAGAAGGCGGATCAACACCACCTTCTCAAGAGCAACAAATGCTGGCCTTGCCAGTGGTGCTCACGTCCCATGAATGGATAAAAAAGAAATCAAAACTATCCTTTCAATTGTAATGGCAAACAAGTGTTTCTTACTTTATGGTTAGCTGCTCCAATGATGTATGCATGGTTTCCAGGTAGCCAGGCCACACAGTGATTCTTTTCTCTAACATCTCACGGAATAGCCCCTCACATACCTAAAAGAGAATGAAATGAACATCTAAAATGCTGGAAACACATGCATCAGACAGAATCTGGAAAGAAAAACAGATTACTAGAGAAGGGACAATGTTCTCCCTTACCCTCTTTCGTTTGGTCAGTCCCATAGAAGAGCTTCCCTTCTGGACCCGACAAAAAATCTCTACCCAAAATGTAACTTCTCCCTTCTCTTTAAATGCTCATGTGTACTTCCAGTATTTTCATTGTTTGATTTAATAAAGTAGCAAGACTGGATATGCACAGTAGCTGTTTAGATTCATATGACTTAGCAAAACACACAACCAATTAAAATTAAATTGATTCTCAATTCGGTACCAAACATTATAGCAATGTACCATAGGACTGCTTATCCAGACCATGACCTCTATTTGCAGAGATCTGCATTGCTCAAATTTCCTTTGTTTAAAAAAAAAAATCAGTAGGTTCTGCAGCGGTCACTCAGAATTTGCTGTGTTCACAAGTCCTTGGTCATTTCTCCTTCACAATGTTCTAGCCACAGCTTGCTTTTGGTTCAAAATTTCCTACTTCAACAGTTCTGATTTGCTGACTTTAACTTTAAGCCAAAAAGTGTTAGAACAAAATAGGAAATGTGTGAAATGTGCATAGACATATATAAAACCATAGATACAATTATACATTTATATCTCTATTTTACACACTATAACACACACACTATATTGTATAATATATATCAATATACAAAATATCAATGTCTGAAGTATATAAGACTGTAGTGGGGTTCTAAAGATTAAAAAATCATTTTATGATTTCTCCAAAACAATTTTAAGTCTATGAATTTTGTTTTCCAAGCTGCCTCCAAATTCTTTTTTTGTTGCACTGGTGGCACCAACTTTTGCTGACGTAATTAGCCACATGTATCACTTGCACCCTGGTACTTCACACAATTTGCCATTCTTCCTATGCAAACATGCACAGCAGATTAGTTAAGCGTAAAGAACATCACAGTTGGATAGGACATTGCGCCATCTAACATCCAAATACATACATTTGCCAGCAAAAGACACACAACAATGATCAGGATTGGAAATCCTGACTGTTGGCCTGATAGAAACGTCCCTAATGTCCCCTGAGCTGGCAGTAACAAGCAGACTATACTTGCCAGGGAATTTACCACTGAGTCATTGAAGAAACTTTTGTTCCAACCCAGTCTATATTTTGGGCATCTCTTGCAACCAGTCTCGAGTCCATTGTCGTCTTGTGATTCATTGCTCTATGAGTAACTGCAAAAACAACTCTCAGCTGGTTTGCTGCCGAATATAAACTGGGTGGGGAAAGAGAAAAACCAACCTAGAAATATGTTGTGCTTTAACAATTTTAAGGAAAACAATATAACAATTGTTTCACGCTTCTAATGGAGCTATGTCTCCTTATGGCACAGATCTTTTAGTTTTTATACAAATGGAAAAATTTTAAAATAGCAAGTTGGTTTTCCAACCATAATATCTGTTTCTTCAGTGTGCCATTCTCCTGCAGCTGTAAAATTACAAATGCTGAGTTTTCAAGGAGCAAGTTAATTTTCATGTTAACTGAAATTGGTCTTGGATTGTTTTTAAAAACAGGCAATGCCTTTATCTTGCTGGACTTGATTACTGGTCACTGATAAATTGATCATATTGAAAGCAAATTTATTTTGTTCTGAGAATTATTGTTTATTATGTAAACAATTTTATAGTGTGGTGTGGTCCACAAGCTGTACTTTGGATACCCTGTTGCTGGACAACAAAACATTCAGGTTCCAAAAGCACATCTGGCAGAAGGTCCTCACAGATGAAAGCTTTAGTGCTGAACAAGACATTGTTGTATGGCTTCAAATATTATAATAAAATTCAAGACACCCCAGATGTTGTAGGGCCACGTGACTGCAACTTCATTTGAACAAAACCAAGTAATGCATTTAAAAATATCAGGAAGCATGACTTGATCAGTGGCATATTTTAATGGCTTTTGGAGTTGCTTCAAGAAAATACACACCTGACGCAACTCAACTGTAGGTCCCTTGCCCATGTCCAAACCCACTTTAACCGGAGCTAGACTTGGATGGAGCTTTAGTACCTAAAAATGCAGACATGAATATTAATTTCAGCTATTTTCAAAGTCAAGACTAAAATAATTACTAAATTGCAGCATTAAATTAGCTTATTGAATACCACTAGCATAATTAGTGGCAATGGAAAATAAACAGCTCAATTTACAGGGGCAACAATTTAAAACTCACACTGAACTGCTAAATAAAACTCACCTGACATTTTTGAAAATTGCCTGCAGTGCACACCTGTTTTGTAAGATTCAGCAATATCTTAGTTAAATTTAGTGACAACACATGTCTCCTGACTACTGGTTTCTGTTATCTAGCGGTTTTGTGGTTTTATCAGGTCTATATTTTTGAAAACTGTGAAAATATGTACATAATAGTTTATGTACACTGTATTGTCTAAGTATTCCTAATTGTTAAAGCACATACAGGAGGCTGCATTGGTATGAGGTGACACTATCTCCAACATATCCTTGCAGAGAAGGTAGCGACTCAGGGCAAGAGAGATTCGCAGCAGGATTAAATCAGCACACAGCTAACAAATACAATATTAAAGAACAGCATTAAAATCGAGCTTCCGGTCAGGATTACAATGGCAGTAGGGGGAGGGGCTAAACAGCAGAAACAGTATCAGGGAGCATAACCAGTAACTGTAGACAGAACTATAGGAAGGATATGATTGCACTGGAGAACGTGCAGAGGGGTTTCATCAGGATGTTGCCTGGGCTGGAGCATTTCAGCTACAAAGAGAGAATGGAAAGGCTAGGGTTGTTTTCCTTAGAGCAGAGAAGGCTGAGGGGGGACCTGATTGAGGTATACAAAATTATGAGGGGCATTGATAGGATAGATAGGAAGAAACATTTTCCCTTAGCAGAGGGGTCAATAACCAGGGGGCATAGATTTAAGGTAAGGGGCAGGAGGTTTAGAGGGGATTTGAGGAAAACAATTTTCACCCAGAGGGTGGTTGGAATCTGCAACACACTGCCTGAAGGGGTGGCAGAGGCAGGAACCCTCACAACATTTAAGTAGTATTTAAATGAGCACTTGAAACGCCATAGCATACAAGGCTATGGGCCAAGTGCTGGAAAATTGGATTAGAATAGATAGGTGCTTGATGGCCAGCAAAGACACCATGGGCCGAAGGGCCTGTTTCTGTGCTGTATTACTGAGTCTATGAGAACATGCAGCAGAATGTTGGGGTGGGTTGGGGGGCTGTGGTTTGAGGGAAAAGGGAAGCTACGCTGAGAGCCAGGAACAAGTCCTGTAACAAACCTGCAGGGTGGGGGAAGACTTGGACATATTTCCAACAGAAATTGGATTATTTTATGGTTAAAATATATTTTGTAATTTTTAAAGTTTTTTCCACATAAAAAACATACTTTCTATTTTATTTACCTTGACATGGCTAAAGGAAAAAAAAAATGAAAAATTGAACTATTGTGAGCAATTTGATTGGTTTTGCCTTCTGTATAAAAAAAATTGCATCTAGATTTAGATTTTTAGATTTAGAGATACAGCACTGAAACAGGCCCTTCGGCCCACCGAGTCTGTGCCGACCATTAACCACCCATTTATACTAATCCTACACTAATCTCATATTCCTACCACATCCCCCCGTCCCTATATTTCCCTACCACCTACCTATACTAGGGGCAATTTATAATGGCCAATTTACCTATCAACCTGCAAGTCTTTTGGCTGTGGGAGGAAACCGGAGCACCCGGAGGAAACCCACGCAGACACAGGGAGAACTTGCAAACTCCACACAGGCAGTACCCAGAATTGAACCCGGGTCGCTGGAGCTGTGAGGCTGCGGTGCTAACCACTGCGCCACGCATCCAGCTGCATGAATAAATTTGAATGAGTAAATTTTGATATCAGCCAATCAGGTGGAAGGAATTTAATTTGAAATGAGCAAAACATGGTTATGTACGAGACATTTGCGAGACATCTGAAATGCACATATATATATTAAAAACAATGAGTGATCAAGGTTCCACAGGTACTGCATTTTCAGATAGTATTGAAAATGTAACTTTACAGAACTGAGTGAATTGGAAGGTAGCAAATGTAACACCGCCATTCAAGAAAGGAGGGAATGAGAAAACAGGCAACTAAAGACCAGTTAGCATGAGTGGGAAAATGCTGGAATCCATTATTAAGGAAGCAATAACAGGGTTCTTGAAATAATCAAATGATTAGGCTGAGCCAACATGGTTTTATGAAAGATGTGTCAAACATGATTTCCCTACGAGTTAGGGGAGATAAAATGGTAACCATTGGATGTAGTATATTTGGATTTTCAAAAGGCATTCAATAAGGTAAAACACAAAAGATTGTTGCACAAGATAAGGACTCATCGGGTTTCTATTATTCTTTCATGGTATGTGGACATTGATGGCAAGGCCAGCATTTGTTACCCATCCCAAACTGCCCTTGAGTTAAGTGGCTTGCTCGGCCATTTCAAAGGGCGGTTAAGAGTCAACCACATTACTGTGGGTCTGGAGTCACATGGAGACCAGACCAGGTAAGGACAGCAGATCAGAGGTGGGCTGGCAGGATGGATACAGAACTGGCTCGGTCATAGAGGACAGAGGGCATCAGTGGATGGGTGTTTTTCTGAATGGAGGGATGTGACTAGTGGTGTTCCGCAGGGATCAGTGCTGGGACCTTTGCTGTTTGTAGTATATATAAATGATTTGGAGGAAAATGTAGCTGGTCTGATTAGTAAGTTTGCGGATGACACAAAGGTTGGTGGAGTTGCGGATAATGATGAGGATTGTCAGAGGATACAGCAGGATATAGATCGGTTGGAGACTTGGGCGGAGAAATGGCAGATGGAGTTTAATCCGGACAAATGTGAGGTAATGCATTTTGGAAGGTATAATGCAGGTGGGAGGTATACAGTAAATGGCAGAACCCTTAGGAGTGTTGACAGGCGGAGAGATCTGGGCGTACAGGTCCACAGGTCACTGAAAGTGGCAACGCAGGTGGATAAGGTAGTCAAGAAGGCATATGGCATGCTTGCCTTCATCAGTCGGGGCACAGAATATAAAAATTGGCGGGTCACGTTGCAGCTGTACAGAACCTTAGTTAGGCCACACTTGGAATATTGCGTGCAATTCTGGTCGCCACACCACCAGAAGGACGTGGAGGCTTTGAAGAGAGTACAGAGGAGGTTTACCAAGATGTTGCCTGGTCTGGAGGGCATTAGCTATGAGGAGAGGTTGGAAAAACTCGGATTGTTTTCACTGGAACGACAGAGGTGGAGGGGCGACATGACAGAGGTTTACAAAGTTATGAGCGGCATGGACAGAGTGGATAGTCAGAAGCTTTTTCCCAGGGTGGAAGAGTCAGTTACTAGGGGACATAGGTTTAAGGTGCGAGGGGCAAAGTTTAGAGGGGATGCGTGAGGCAAGTTTTTTTTACACAAAGGGTGGCGAGTGCCTGGAACTTGCTGCCAGGGGAGATGGTGGAAGCAGATACGATAGCGACGTTTAAGAGACATCTTGACAAATACATGAATAGGAAGGGAACAGAGGGATATGGGCCCCAGAAGTGCAGAAGGTATTAGTTTAGGCAGGCATCAAAATTGGCGCAGGCTTGGAGGGCCGAATGGCCTGTTCCTGTGCTGTACTGTTCTTTGTTCTCCGAAAGGACTTTAGTGAACCAGATGGGTTTTTATAACAATCAACAATAGTAATGGTGCCATGAAACGAAGACCAACTTTCAACTCCAGCTGTGGTGGGATTTGAATCAGTGTCCCCAGGGTATTAGCTTGGACATCTGGACTACTAGCCCAGTGACATCAGCACTATACCATCGTCACCCTGGTTACAGGTGAACTATTAGCAGGGTAGAGGATTGGTTAAAGGGCAGAAAACAGAGATGGAATAAATGTGCCATTTTCAGGTTGGCAGTCTATTACTAGAGGGGTGCCACAAGGGTAAGTGCTGGGGCCTCAGCTATTTGCAGTCTATATTAATGACTTAGATGAAGGGACCAAGTATAATGTATCCAGGTTTATTGATGATACGAAGTTAGGTGAGAAACTAACATGTGAGGTGGACACAAAGGGCTGAATTTTAAAAGCTGGCAGTGAGCTTCAAAAAACAGTGCGGCGCACGCGCGTGATGTGTGTCACTGAGCCGCTTTGATATTTAGTGCAGCGGCTCATTTACATGCAGGGGGCGGACTGCCTGCCCCCAATAACGTGGAGGGCGCAGGCGATGTGTGCCCGGCAATGGAGTCTGACATCACCGCGCCAGCGCCATTTTTAAAGGGCTTCAAGCCCTTCAGTTAGATTTAAATTTTTTTTAAAGGTCCCGTCTACGGAAAATAAAAACAACATTTTAACGCAACTTTGAATCCCCTCTCCCACCCCACCCGAGGAGAAACCAGTAACAAAATGTAAAAGCATTTGAAAAATGCTTGCCATCTCAAATTATTAAAGTAAAACTCAGGGAACCATTTCTCATGTTCAAAATCCCTTTACAAGTCAACTAAAATGAGCGGAAAGATTAAAAGGGTGGTGGAAGCATAGGGAAAGCACTAGGCAAAAAAAGTATTGTATCACTAGAGAAAATCTACATTGAGTGAAACAATAACAAAATTGGAACTTTGTGAAAACTAGCCTGACAAAAGGAGAAGCATGGAGTGGTGAATGGGAGAAATATTGGTAAGATATATTACAATTTCATGGCAAAGATACTGTACATTAATGCTATTAAATTTTGCTTTGTTACAATGTACTCACTTGATATTTCGATTACTTGAGAAATAGAAAGTCTCCACGATGCTATGGGTAGACTGGTGGCACAGCAGTTTTGAATATCAAAGAATACAGTTCCTGAAACAGTCTGTTCTTGGCTCCAAATGAGAAGCAGAGTGAAAATCATATTACTCCCCTTATAGGGCAATGTATTAAAAAATATGGGAAGTCACTTTCAAAACTCCCATACTGACTATTTACAAAGCTGCACTTCCAGAGGCCTGAGGGGAAATTCTTACCATTGAGACCAGAGGATGATACAAACCAATGAGACTTCAAAAGTGAAAAAACAAATTTAGTACAACAGTTGCCATTTTAATAAAAACTGCAAAGCAGTATTGTTGTTCAAATTTCTCTATACAAGAATTGGATGAAAAACAAATCCCGTGTCTTACCCTAATACAAAATAATTTGCATGAAACATACCTTCTTTTGGTTGACTCTCTGTTTTGAATCAACTTTCTCAGTCAGCTGCAGTGACTCAAACAAAAAAGCTATCACTCCCCGGTCCAGATTCCCGCTCACCGATAGAACATGAGGAATAACACTCTTCCTCCCATCTCGACCCTTTTGAGAAATAAATATGTTCTAATAAGCAGAGACAATATATAAAGACATACAAACAAACAAAAGAATTAGGAGCAGGAGTAGGCCACTCGGCCCCTCGAGCCTGCCCCAATCAACAAGATCATGGCTGACCTCAACTTCACATTCCCGCCTATCCCCACTAATCTTTCACCCCCCCTGCTCAACAAGAATCTATCTACCTCTGCCTTAAAAATATTCACAGACTCTGCTCCCACCTCCTTTTGAGGAAGAGAGTTCAAAAGACTCACGACCCTCGGAGGAATCTCATCTGTCTTAAAGGGGCGATCCCCTAGTTCTAGATGCTCCCACAAGAGGAAATATAGTTTCCACATTCACCCTGTCAAGACCCCTCAGGATATTATATGTTTCAATCAAGTTGCCTCTTACTCTTCTAAACTCCAATGGATACAAGCCTAGCCTGTCCAACTTTACCTCACAAGACAACCTGCCCATTCCAGATATTAGTCTTGTAAACCTTCTCTGGACTGCTTCCAATGCATTTATATCATTCCTTAAATGAGACCAATACTGTACACAGTACTCCAGATGTGGTCTCATCAATGCCCGGTATAACTGTAGCATAATTTAATAGAATTAAATAGACTTAATAGAATTCTTTGAGGAAGTGACAAAGTTGATTGATGAGGGAAGGGCTGTCGATGTCATATACATGGACTTCAGTAAGGCGTTTGATAAGGTTCCCCATGGCAGGCTGATGGAGAAAGTGAAGGCGCTTGGGGTCCAAGGTGTACTAGCTAGATGGATAAAGAACTGGCTGGGCAACAGGAGACAGAGAGTAGCAGTAGAAGGGAGTTTCTCAAAATGGAGACGTGTGACCAGTGGTGTTCCACAGGGATCCGTGCTGGGACCACTGTTGTTTGTGATATACATTAATGATTTGGAGGAAAGTATAGGTGGACTGATTAGCAAGTTTGCAGACGACACTAAGATTGGTGGAGTAGCGGATAGTGAAGGGGACTGTCAGAGAATACAGCAGAATATAGATAGATTGGAGAGTTGGGCAGAGAAATGGCAGATGGAGTTCAATCAGGGCAAATGCGAGGTGATGCATTTTGGAAGATCCAATTCAAGAGTGAACTATACAGTAAATGGAAAAGTCCTGGGGAAAATTGATGTACAGAGAGATTTGGGTGTTCAGGTCCACTGTTCCCTGAAGGTGGCAACGCAGGTAAATAGAGTGGTCAAGAAGGCATACGGCATGCTTTCCTTCATCGGACGGGGCATTGAGTACAAGAGTTGGCAGGTCATGTTACAGTTGTATAGGACTTTGGCTCGGCCACATTTGGAATACTGCGTACAGTTCTGGTCGCCACATTATCAAAAGGATGTGGATGCTTTGGAGAGGGTGCAGAGGAGGTTCACCAGGATGTTGCCTGGTATGGAGGGCGCTAGCTATGAAGAGAGGTTGAGTAGATTAGGATTATTTTCATTAGAAAGACGGAGGTTGAGGGGGGACCTGATTGAGGTGTACAAAATCATGAGAGGTATAGACAGGGTGGATAGCAAGAGGCTTTTTCCCCAGAGTGGGGGTTTCAATTACTAGAGGACACGAGTTCAAAGTGAAAGGGGAAAAGTTTAGGGGGGATATGCGTGGAAAGTTCTTTACGCAGAGGGTGGTGGGCACCTGGAACGCATTGCCAGCGGAGGTGGACAGATACATGAATGGGCAGGAAGAAAAAAGAGATACAGAACCTTAGAAAATAGGCGACATGTTTAGAGAGAGGATCTGGATCGGCGCAGGCTTGGAGGGCCGAAGGGCCTGTTCCTGTGCTGTAATTATCTTTGTTCTTTGTTCTTTATAACTTCCCTATTTTTGTATTCAATTCCCCTCACAATAAACTATAACATTCTATTAGCTTTTCTATTTGTTAGGCATTGTTTGCCCGGTCACCAAAATCTTGTCTTTTTGCCCCTCTTCTTCTGAAATCACTCATTCTTGCTAGAGTTAAAGAACTTCCATTCATACAGTGCCTTAGGTGTCTCAGAGGTATCCCAAAACATTTCACTTAGAATAAATTACCTGATGTAGTTACGGTTATGTGGGTAAGCGTGGCAGGCAATTTGTGCACTGCAAGGCCCCATAAACAGTAATTAAATGAATGACTGGTTAATTTGTTTTTAATGGTGTTGATTGAAGGAGGAATGTTGGTGAGAACACCAGAAGAACTCACTGCTTTTCCAATAATGCCACAGGATCTTTAAAAATCCATCTGGACCACTGGAACATGCAGACATATCCGCAGTTTAAGTCTCATTTGAAGAATCGTATTTCTGAC
Organism: Heterodontus francisci; assembly: GCF_036365525.1. Lineage (NCBI taxonomy): Eukaryota > Metazoa > Chordata > Chondrichthyes > Heterodontiformes > Heterodontidae > Heterodontus > Heterodontus francisci. The sequence continues at coordinate 66,703,959 of NC_090396.1, forward strand.
TATACAATATTCCATCAGTTACTACAGTGAAGAATCACGGAGTGAGGTTTGAACTCATGACATTAACTCAAAAGTTAGTGTGCTACCAACTGACCCAAGGTGTACAAAGCTCTATAGGCCCTCACCCAGGAGGACATTCACAGCCATTGTTAGTATCAGTTTCACAGCTGAACCAAAATTCTGTTCTTACTTGTGATTCACACACATGCAGTTTCCAGTTGGAGTTGCTTAGAAAGAGAAGAGCAAACCCTAGCTGATTTTTGCCTCTTTAGCCCATAGTAACTGCTACTCTTGGCAAGATCAGATAATTCAGCAATTGTGAGTAGTTACTGATGGAAAAATACCAAACTTGAAAACTATAGACAATTATTTTAAAAATCAGAAGTTATCCTGTATAGAATTTAGCATTCTTTAATCCCACTTTCTACATTGCAAGTGAACAAAGTTTGCACGCATACTTTTAAGTTTGATTTGTTTCCATGGTGCTCAAGCACAAGGTCCTTGTATCCCAGATTTAGCAGCGTCTCAATTGGCTCTTTTCCCCATGGAAAATTGAAATACAGTGCGGTTCCTTTAGTTCCGTCGTCATCCTGGAAATCACCAGTTGTAAAACTGGACGGACTTTTGGCAAACTACAAGACAACCAAATAACACTTATAAAATAAAACACAAGAAGATATTAGACAATTAATCCAGCTCTTCTCTTTCCCACCACTTCTCAATACAAAAAAAACAAGTAACAGTGGGACAGAAATTGGTTAGTGTCTGAATCTCAGCAGAAAATGGATACAGCCCATTTTACTCGCCTGAAGATGTAAACCAGAGAATAACTCTAAATTGGTCCTCTGACCTCATTATCACAAAACTGCCACATTGCAGATAGCAATTACGTGTCCCAGTACAGCTTGCCAGTTGGGCCCAGAGCAATATTGGCCAGCCCAAACACAAGCAGCAGAGATCAGGTATGCCCTGCTAGGGTTGAGCATGTGCCGACAGCAGTATCCCAAGCGAGAAAAAGTTTACTTACCTTCTCTTCAGCAACCTCCAGTGGATCTTTAAAGACCATTGGCGAGGCCTGAAAAACTGGTCAGAGTTTGCATATTGCAAGCTCCCTACAGTTTTTGACCAATTTCAGAGCAGGATATTTAAATGGGCATTAGGCCCGCATTGACAGATGTGAGGAACCCAATGCCTGTTTCAGGCAGCTGTCTGGGATGCATAAATATGACCCAAGCCAGTACGGTGACAGACGTAGTTCAAGCGCAGGTTGCTACGCTGCTAAATTGGTTATTTACACCTGGAAAATCGCTCCAATTTCTTCCGCTTTTATTGTCCACAAAACTTAGCTGAAAAATGTTGTTAGGAAATCATTTTAATTAACGTCCTTGCTCCACTGCACAAGCAGCACAGATGCAATTTGAACAGAATAGAGCGATGTTATGGGCATTTTTAAATGTTTTTGAAAAGAATTGAGCAATTGATTGGTTTCTTTTCTCCTTGCTAAGAAATCAGCATACAATATCCAAAAATTTATTTTTGTCAGATATAACTGGCTCTTTTTAATAAATGGAAATTTTGAAATAGAATAAATGTGTTTGCCATTAGTTGCTTTTTATTGAATATGAAATTTTAGCCATCTTCAGATGTGATTGGCACAAAACATTTATTCAGCTAGTTATCTGAATCACAATTAATGTACTATCAATCCCAGGTATTCAATTTCTCTATTTATGGACATAATAAAAGGACAGAAAGATGCTTTCAAGCTCAGCTTACTCATTGGAACAATGCAATTTACATCACTTCCTTCCCAGGGCCATGCCCTGACACATTCAACCCACAATGGACTTTTGATTACCAGACGTTGAGGGTGGAGGAGCTTGCATTCCAGGCTGACTGCTAAGATGGCCGAATACACAAAGAGACGTGGTCACACCCCTTAGTCACATGACTAACCTGCTGGGTAACCTGAGTTTTTTGAATTTGAACTTGCCACAGAGAATTTGAACTCAAAGCTCCTGACCCCTGGATTGAGAACATCTCTCTCCTGTCTGCTTCCATCTCTTTCTCACGGAACTGAAAACCACTGAAGACATACGAACCCCAAGAGAGGAAAGTCTCCTACAGTGAACACAAGGTTTAAGAATAATACTGGGCCCCAATGAAAAGCAAGATCTACCTAAAAGCAAGGACTACAGCGAGCTCGAAGCACAGTAACAAAAACCCCTCTTCAGTGATTCCTCAAACCTCTCCATTATTTTTCTTCTGTTCTGTTCGGTCTCTATTTGCATGTGCGTATAGCGTATGCATGCTGTCGTGGGGCGTGGCATGTATCCGTAAGCATTAACCAAATTAGAGTTTAAGTTTTAATAAATTTCACTTTTCTTCTTTAAACCTAAGAAAACCCATTTGTGCTCATTTCTTTGCCTTATAATTGGAAAGCGGTGAACAAGGATTCACCAAAGGGGAAGCTCAAAACACTGTTTAAAAACTAAATCCTGTTACAGTAAAACCAGGTGAAGGATGAAAGAGACCCCTAGGCACCTTTCTCACAATCTCATATGTTTCAATAAGATCAACTCTCGTTCTTCTAAACTCCAAGGAGTATAGGTCCAACCAGCTCAACCGTTCCTCATAAGATTTCCCCTTCATCCCAGGAATCAACCTAGAGAACCTTCTCTGAACTGCCTCCAATGCAAGTATAGCCCTCTTTAAGTAAGGAGGCCAAAACTGTGCACCGTACTCTAGGTGTGGTCTCACCAATGCCCTGTACAGTTGTAGCAAGACTTCCCTACTTTTAAACTCCATCCCCCTTGCAATTAAGGCCAACATTCCATTTGCCTTCCTAATCAGTTGCTGTACTTGCATGCTAACTTTGTGATCAGTGTACAAGGACTCCCAGTTCCCACTGTACCGCAGTATTCTGTAGTCTCTCCATTTAAATATTTTACTTTTCTATTCTTCCAACCAAAGTAGATAACATTGTCCCACATTATACTCCATCTGCCAAATTTTGTCCACTCAGTTAACCTATTTACATCCCTTTGCAGACTGCATCCTCCTCACATAATATAAAAGCAAAATACTGCGGATGCTGGAAATCTGAAATAAAAACAAAGTGCTGGAAATACTCAGTAGGTCTGGCAGCATCTGTGTTAAGAGAAACAGAGTTAACATTTCAGGTCTGTGACCTTTCATCAGAACTGTGTCCTCCTCACAACTTGTGTTCCCTTATCTTTGCCTTGTCAGCAAATTTGGTTACAATACACTATCCCTTCACCCAAGTCATATCAGATTGTTAATAGTCGTGGCCCCAGCACCGATCCCTGTGGCACCCCAATGGTTACAGTTTGCCAACCTGAAAATGATCGATTTATCCTGATACTGGTTCCTGTTAGTCAATCCTCTACCCATACTTATATACTACCCTCAACACAATGAGCTCTTACCTTATGTAGTAACTTTTTACACAGCACCTTATCGAATGTCTTTGGGAAATTCAAATACACTACACCTACTGGCTCCCCTTTACCCACCCTGCTTGTTGCATCCTCAAAGAACTCTAATAAATTTGTCAAACACGATTTCCCTTTCATAAAACCATGTGGACTCTGCTTGACTGTATGATGATTTTCTAAGTTACCTACTACTTCCTTAATGATGGATTCCAGCACTTTCTCATTGACAGATGTTTGGCTAACTGGCCTATAGTTTCCTGCTTTTGTCTCCCTCCTCTCGAATAGGGGTGTTACGTTTGCAATTTTCCATTCGCTGGGACCTTTCAAGACTCTAGGGAATATAAGAACACAAGAAATAGGAGTAGGCCATTCAGCCCCTCAAGCCTGCCCCGCCATTCAAGATGATCATGGCTGATCTGTCCCAGGCCTCAACTCCTCTTTCGGGCCTGCTCCACATAACCCTCGACTTCCCGAGATTTCAAAAATCTATTTACCTCCTCTTTAAATACATTTAGTGACCTAACCTCCACAACTCTGAGGTAGAGAATTCCAGAGATTCACCACCCTCAGAGAATAAATTCCTTCGCATCTCAGTTTTAAAAGTGTGACCCCTTATTCTGTAACTACGTCTCCAATTCAAGATCCTCCCACCAGTGGAAACATTCTCAACATCTACCCTGTCAAGCCCTAAAATCTTATATGTTTCAATAAGATCACCTCTCATTCTTCTAAACTCCAATGAATAAAGGTCTAACCTGTTTAGCCGTTCTTGATAAGATAACTCCTTCATCCCAGGAATCAGCCTAGTGAACCTTTTCTGAACTGCCTCCAATGCTAGTATATCCTTCCTTAAATACAGGGACCAAAGCTGTACGCAGTACTCCAGGTGTGGCCTCACCAACACCCTGTACAGTTGTAACAAGACTTCCCTATTTTTAAACTCTAACCCCCTAGAAATAAAGGCCAAAATTCCATTTGCCTTCCTAATTACTTGCTGCACCTGCATGTTAACTTTTAATGCTTCATGTACAAGAACACCCGGATCCCTCTGTACTGTAGTATTTTGTAGTCTTTCTCCATCTAAATAATAATCTGCCTTTTTATTCTTCCTATCAACGTGGATGACCTCACACTTTCCCACATTGAACTCCAACTGCCAAGTTTTTGCCCACTCACTTAACCTATCTATATCCCTTTGCAGATTCTTTGTGTCCTCATCATAACATGCCTTCCCACCTATTTTATATTGTCAGCAAATCTGGATACACTACACTCTGACCCTTCCTCCAAGTCATTAATATAGATAGTAAATAGTTGAGTTTCTCGGACCGATCCTTGTGGTACTCCACCAGTTACGGCTTTCCAACCTGAAAAAGACCCATTAATCCCGACTCTCTGCCTTCTGTGTGTTAGCCAATCCTCAATCCATGCCAACACGTTACCCCAATACCCTGAGCTCTTACTTTGTGCAATAACCTTTTACGTGGCACCTTATTGAACACCTCCTGAAAATCTAATACACTACATCTACCAGTTCCCCTTTATCCACTCTGCTTGTTATATCCTCAAAGAACTCTAACAAATGTGTCAAACATGATTTCCCTTTCATAAAACCATGTTGACTGTTTGATTTCATTATGTTTTTCTAAATGTCCTGCTATTTCTCCCTTCATAATGAACTCTAGCATTTTCCCAATGACTGATGTTAAACTAAATGGTCTATAATTTCCTGCTTTCTGTCTCCCTCCTTTCTCATATAGGGGTGTCACATTAGCGGTTTTCCAATCCGCTGGTACTCTACCGGAATCCAGTGAGTTTTGGTATATTATGACCAATGCCTCCACTATCTCTGCAGCTACTTCTTTTAAAACCCTTGGATTCAGGCCATCAGGTCCTGGCGACTTGTCTGCCTTTAGTCCCATCAGTTTGTCAAGCGCCTTTTCCCTTGTGATAGAGACTGTTACAAGTTCCTCCCTCCCATTTACAGCTTGCTCATCTATTATTGTTGGGATGTTTATGGTGTCCTTCACTGTGAAGACCTATGCAAAATATTGGTTTAAATTATCTGCCATTTCCCTGTTATTAATTCCCCAGTCTCATCCTCTAAGGGTCCCACACTTACTTTAGCTACTCTCTTCCTTTTTGTATACCCGTAGAAGCTCTGTTTGTTTTTATATTTCTTGCCAATTTACTCTCAATCAATTTTCTCCCTCTTCATTAGTTTTTTAGTCACCCACTGCTGGTTTCTAAAAGATTCCCAATCCTCTGGCCTATCACTAGCTTTCGCTGCTTTGTACGCCTTTGTTTTTGATTTGATACTCTCCTTAACTTCCTTTGTTATCCACGAGTGGTTCATCGTTCTCATCAAGTCCTTCCTTCTGAGCGGAATAAATGTTTGCTGAGTGTTATGAAATAGCTGCTTAAAAGTGAATTTTGGAAGATTATAACCAATATAGCCACTTTCTCTGCATCCACTTCTTTTAAGACCCTAGAATGCAAGCCATCAGGTCCAGGAAATTTGTCAGCCTTTAGTCCCATTAGTTTTCTCAGTTCTATTTCTCCAGCGATAGTGATTTTTTGAAGTTCCACCCTTCCTTTTGCCCCCGAATTTCTATTATTGGGATGCTTGAGTATCTTCTCCGTGAAGACAGATATGAAATATTTGTTCAAAGTCTCTGCCAATTCTTTGTTTCCCCGTTAGTAATTCCCCAGTCTTGTCCTCTAAGGGGCCAACGTTTACTTTAGTCTTCTTTTTATATATTTGTAGAAGCTCTTTATCTTTCTTGCTGATTTACTCTCATTCTAATTTCTCCCTATACTTTTTTTTTTTAAAAAAAGTCATCCTTTGCCAGTTTCTAAAATTTTCCCAATCTTCGTGGAATTGTACGCCTTTTCTTCCAGACTGATACCTGTATGGAGTTTAAAATATTAATTTACATATCTAGCCCATCATTCTGAAGCTGTGCAGTTCCTCAAAATATTGTATGAAACAGTTTTGCACCAGTTAAAATTAGTGTGATTTAGTGAATAGCAATCTGAAATGAATTGCGTTCAAGTAAATGAGTAGTTCTTACCTGCCTCCACCACAGTAAACGCTGGCGTACCCAGTAGTCTAGCCATTGTCCTGAAGTTCGAGGAGAGCTAAACCATACTAGCGATGCCATATCCACCTCTCCTGTTCTTTAAAGTAATGGGAGATTAGAACTATCATACAGCAACTAGAGTAATTAATTTGTACTTTACATTACATTACAGCCCTTTCATTCAACTAGCTTTTTCTTCACACCTTGTCTTTCTCCCTTTCCCCTTCCCAAATTTTGCATGTAAAAAAAAAAGAGGCAGCCGGATATTTTTCTTTAAAAGACTGAATTCTGATGGCAGGGTAGTCAATTGAATTGGGTTATTAACCTTCACAGAGGATACTAAAACAGAAGCCACAGTGCACAATTCTGAGGACTGAAGGAAGTTGCAAGAGGATATTGATATGACAGTGACAGAATTCAATGTTTGTAACTGCAAGGTGGTACACATTTTGGTTAAAAAAGCACAATTATTGAATTGGGAAAGCTGGGTGTAGTAGAGGAGAGCAATTTGGTGTTCATAATATATTAAAGGCAAAAACTCAAGTGGGTATAAATAAACTAAAGTACTAGGTTTAGGGCAAGAAGTACAGAATATAAAAGTTGGGATATAATGGTGAACCCATAGTAAACCTCAAAACCAAAGCTGTGTGTGCAGATTTGAGATCTAAACTATCGTAAGCACGTTGCAGCAATACAGGGTCGAATACAGATTCACCATAGTGAGACTTTGTTAAAAACTAAGATTTTGGTTTATGTTTGAGATTAAATAATGACATTTTGCAATTGAACATGAATTTAATGTATGTCAAATAGAGTCTCTCACCTTACCGCAGTGCATGCAGTTGGGTGTTTATCAGCAAGAATGGGCTGATAACACACCCCGATCTCAGCCAAACCAAAAGGTAACTTCCTGTTCACAAGGCTCAAAGACCTAGTATATTCTTGAACAGCTCCTGTAGAAGATCATAAGAAACAGATGTGCATTTCAGACTTCAAAATTTTTTTAAATCTATGATAAGATTCTAGAGATAAAACCTCTTACTAATCATGGCTAGCTTTAACTTTGAATACCTGTCTTCAAGACAAGAAAGAAATTACATTACATTTTGTGCACAGATATCCCAATACACACCCATCAGTCTTCAATATCAACTGCTAACCACCCCCACAGGACAAACATGCATCCTAAAATCACCTTTCCCATTTATATGCCTTGTATCCAAGTTTTCACCCATTCGTCACTACCACATGGAGTAGTTGAAGTGAATAGCATTTAGATATATTCAAGGGTAAACTAGATAAGCACATGGGGAAGAAAAGAACAGAAGGATATGCCAATAGGATTAGATGAAGATGGGTGGTTAGAAACCTGTGTGGAGCATAAGCAACGGCATGGGCCTTGGGGTGAATGGCCGCTTTCTGTGCTGTAAATACTATGCAATATATCCTATGTAATTTTATGTAGTTCACCCATGGGCACTTCTAGTACAGCCAATGGAAAGCAACTGGTAGAGGGAGCCCTGCTCAAGTTTACCAGTCCTAAGCCAGAATACTATGACCAATTGTGGTACATCTATCATTACCTTGACTGAGATAAACCAACTCAGCACACACTAGTGACTTAGTTTGGGACTTTCTTGGTCTGTAAAGCTCAGAAGGCAACTTTACCTCAGCGAGAGGCAAATTAATTATGTTGCCCTCAGAAGTTCTCTCTCTTCCCCTCATACAAACAGTGTTGAAATCAAGACTCATCACATCTCTTACAGTCATTCTTTCCCTTCTCATAAATGTCAGTCTTTCCCCCCCCTCCTACAACTTTCAGACTTTTAAAACCCGATCACCAACACATAATCTTGATTTCCTGATTTACCCAATTTTTCTATTCTACTCTTTTCAACTTGAGTTTAAACTGTGAAAGTACATTCCTATATTTGTGTTAGAAATTGAGCTGGAAATCGAGCTATTTGTTTAAACCACAACTGAAGATCAAGATAAATAGCTCAGTACTGCCATCAGCTGGTGCTGTACTGGTATCTTTATGGTTTTATTATTTTCCACCCTTTACTGCAATTTCCTTGCCATTGTAAACAATATCTGGAGCTTGCCATTGATGAAAGTGCATGGAAATTCTCACATCCTATTACTTTATAGTTCAGTGCACATAGTTGGGATGAAATTTAATAATTGGAAACCCTTTTATGGCACAGAACATTAACGCCAGCTTTTCACCTCTGGAACATAGATTCAAATTCAGCCTGTACGCATTAGTCAAAATCTTATTTCTTGCTGGACATTTTGGAGAGTTGAAGGTTAATAATCAAATTAAACTATAGTAGCCACAACTAGCCAGTGGACGAGCAGGTTGGATATGAAACAAGAGAGTACGAATCAAGGGATACTATTCCACTCTCAGATGATTGCTTATCAACTGGAATGCAAGGGAGTGCAGGCTACAAACGAACATTGACCATGAATGATTAGTGTAGAATAATGTTGCTCTGAAATATCTAGAGTTAGCAGTCTGACGGTATGCCTACATGTGTTATAATCTTTATACACTGGTGGCCTGCCACGAAGTGTCAATTTGCAAGGCTATATCAGGCAGTTGGAGACTGAGAAAGAAACCAAAATGGTACCTTTTGTATTATATAGACTGATCATCTTTACTACAAGTCTGTTCCATATACCCAACTGCCTCATGCTTACTCAGAGCACTTTGAAGAACCAGAAGGAAGAAGGTTGACTAATTTTTTTTCTGCTGCACAGGTTTGGGCATTCAATATGCTGAAACAGATTTCTGCAGTCAAACTTTCAGACATCTTCATAATGAAAATCATTTTAAAAACCACAACAAGTGGACTTCTTGATCTTTAACCTGGGGAGAGTTATTTACAAATTAAATTTTATAAGGGATAGCTAGTTGCCTTGCATGCACAAACACATTTGTCAAATCAGGCTACTGAATCTTATTTTTTTGGGAATTGACATCCATTGTTATTGGAATGGAGTGAAAAGAATCCAAACTCAGTGACAGATGTGCCCATCTAGGTCTCATGGATGAAAAGCATTAGCCAGAGTAGGCGAGATATGCATCCCTTAGCTATTATAGTCAAATCTGCCACAGGGAGCTGACGTAATGACAATCTTTCTTCCCATGTCACTTTCTTCCCATCATTACCTCAAATTACTACAACAAGACATAAAACCAGATAGATAACCTTCCTTGGGTACATTTCCAGGTACATCTCATCTTCACTCCAACTCCGATAACATTAGTTGATAAGCAAAAAGCACAAGCTTGAGTTCTCACTAAGCAAACAGCAGATACAAGAAGTTTGTAGTGAAAATGGCCTAAAAAGTCATGTCCTGTTTTAAACCCCACAGTTGAATTCTGGGAACTAAAAGACTACTAAACCTACAATTCTGAGAAAATGAAACAACACTCTCAGCAATGAGACAAACAAAAAATGTCTTATATAAAAGCAAAATACTGCAGATGCTGGAAATCTGAAATAAAAACAAGAAATGCTGGAAATACTCAGCAGGTCTGGCAGCATCTGTGGAGAGAGAAGCAGAATTAACGTTTCAGGTCAGTTCTGAAGAAGGGTCACTGTCAAATATTCGAAATATGAAAGGTTATAAGCAAGTAAAGCGGGGGTGGGGCAAAAAATGTCTTATAGTCAGTAGCTAATTGATAATGGCAAGTGAAAAACACAGGTCTGTCAAGGTCATTGGATAATTGGGCCATGGTGTCTGACCAGGGAATTATTAGAAGTGTCCCCAAGGAAGGCTATTTTTAATAAAAACAGAAAGTGCTGGAAATACTCAGCAGGTCTGGCAACATCTGTGGAGAGAGAAGCAGAGTTAACGTTTCAGGTTGGTGACTTTTCATCAGTACTGGGCTATTTTTATCTTGCTTACTATCTTCTTGTAGCAATTTGATACTGAGAAAAGAAAGGGCATTGAGCAGCTTAGCAGCAACCAGGCCTTTCATGAAATAATTAAAACATAATAAGCCAGATACATAAGCCCCAAGTGAGTAACACCGGCTCCACCAGAGCCACTTGGCTCCAGCCCTCATTAGAGCCAAACATGGACAAAGAGCTGAATTCCAGAGGGAAAGTGACTGTAACTGCCCTTGACATCGAGGCAGCATTTAACAGAGTGTAGCATCAGGCAGCCCTAGCAAAATTGAAGTCAATGGGAATCCTTGGGGTGGCGAACTCTCCACTGGTTGCAGCCAAACCTAGCACAAAGGAAGAGGTTTGTGTTTGTTGGAAGCTAATCATCTCAGACCCAGGACTTCCTCAGGGTAGTGTCCTCAGCCCAACCATCTTCAGCTGCTTCATCAATGACCTTCCTTCCATCATAACATCAGAAGGAATATTTGCTGATGATTGCAATGTTTAGTACTATTTGCAACTCCTCAGATACTGAAGCAGTCTCTACCCGCATGCAGCAAGACCTAGACAACATTCAGGCTTAGGCTGATAAGTGGCAAGTAACATTCATGCCACACAAGCACCAGGCAATGACGATCTCCAACAAAAGAGAATTTAACCTTCTCCCTTTGACATTCAACAGCATTACCAATGCTGAATCCCCCACCATGAACATCCTATAACCAGTAGAGAGACATGGTTAGAAGGTGACCAAGGTTGGGGACTGAATATTCAGGGGTACTTGACATTTCAGAAGGTTGGCAGAAAAGGAGGTGCAGAAGGTTTATTAATAAAGGATGAGATCTGCACCGTAGTGAGAAATCATCTTGGTTTGCAAGATCAAGATGTAGAATCAGTTTGGGTGGAGATAACAGCAAGGAACAGAAGTCACTGGTAAAGTGGTCTATATGCCCCTAACAGTAGCACAGTGTAGGACAGAGTATAAACCAAGAAATAATAGGGTTTGCAAGAAAGGTACTGCAATAATCTCGGAGGACTGTAATCTTCATATAGCTTGTACAAATCAAATGGTCAAGGATAGCCTTGAAGACTAGTTCATAGAGTATATTCGGGACAGTTTTAGAAAGCGACTTCTTTCCCTTGCTCTCTAAAATGGTTCCAGCACAGGAGGCCGCCATTTGGCCCATCTGGTCTGCGCCTGCTTTCTGTAGGCAACTCAACCAGTCCCGCTCTCCTGCCTTTGCCTCACAGCCCTGTAAATTTTCTCTTCAGATAATTATCCAATTTCCTTTTGAAAGCCACGATTGAATCTTCCTCCATTACACTCTAAGACAGCACATCCCAGTTCCTAACCGCTCACTGCGTAAAAGATATTCCTCATGTCGCTGTTGGTTCTATGGCCATTCACCTTAAAATTGATGTTCTCTGGTTCTCAACCTTTTTGCCAATGGGAACAGTTTCTCCCCATCTATTCTGCCCGGACCCCTCATGATTTTGACAAAAAGATATTTCATAATTCTCAACAAAAATATATTCCACTGAGAAATAAAGACTCTATGGGACAGATGAGCCATCCGTAGCTAAATAAGGAGGTCAAGGATGGTATCAAATTGAAAGAAAAGGCATACAATGTTGCAAAGATTAGTGGTAGACCAGAAGATTGGGAAAATTTAGAAACCAGCAAAGGATGACCAAATAAAAAAGGAGAAAATAGAGAGTAAGCTAGCAAGAAATAAAAAAAGACAGACAGTAAGAGCTTCTAGATTAGATTAGAGATACAGCACTGAAACAGGCCCTTCGGCCCACCGAGTCTGTGCCGACCATCAACCACCCATTTATACTAATCCTGCACTAATCCCATCTTCCTCCCAAACATCCCCACCTGTCCCTATATTTCCCTACCACCTACCTATACTAGTGACAATTTATAATGGCCAATTTACCTATCAACCTGCAAGTCTTTTGGCTTGTGGGAGGAAACCGGAGCACCCGGAGAAAACCCACGCAGACACAGGGAGAACTTGCAAACTCCACACAGGCAGTACCCAGAATCGAACCCAGGTCCCTGGAGCTGTGAGGCTGCAGTGCTAACCACTGCGCCACTGTGCCGCCCTACAAATATATAAGTAGCTAAAGTAAACATGAGGATGAAACTGGGGATTAATAGTGGGAAACAAGGAAATGGCAGCAACTTTGAACAAGTATTTTGTATCTGTTGTCACGGCAGAAGACATTTCCCCCCTGATTTTCTATTATTGGGATAAAGGGAGGGAGAGACTTAAAACAAATCACTAGAGAGAAAGTGCTAGTAAAACTAATGGATCCAAAGGCTGACATGTCCCCCGGACCTGATGACCTGCAGCCTAGGGTCTTAAAAAATGTGGCTGCAGAGATAGTGGATGCATTGGTTAGAATTACAAGAATTCTAGATTCTCAAAAGGATTGGAAAACTGCAAATGTAATGCTCCTAGTCAAGAAGGGAGTAAGCAGGAAACTATAGGCCAGTTAACCTAACATTTGCCATTGAGAAAACATTGGAATCCATGATTAAGGAAGTAGTAGCAGGACATTTATAATTTCATAAAACAAAGCAAACAGAGTCAACATGGTTTTATGAAAGGAAATAGCATTTAATTAATTAAAGTACTTTGAGGATGTCATGAGCAGGGTGGATAAAGGGGAACCAGTCTATGTAGTGTATTTGGATTTCCAAAAGGCATTCGATAAGGTGCCACATAAAAGATTACAACACAAGATAAGAGCCCATGATGTTGGGTCTCACATGGATCAGTGCTGGGGCCTCAAATATTTGCAATCTATATGAATGACATAGATGAAGGAACTGTGTATTGTAGCCATATTTGCTGACAGTACAAAGATAGGTAGGAAAGCAAGTTGTGAAGAGGACTCAAAGTCAGCAAAGGGATATAGATAGGTTAAGTGAGTAGACAAAAATTTGGCAGATGAAGTACAGTATGGGAAAATGTGAGGTTATCCACTTTGGCAGGAAGAATTTAAAAAAAGCAAATTATTTCAAATGGAGAGACTACAGAATGCTGCAGTACAAAAGGACCTGGGTGTTCTTGCACATGAAACACAAAAAGCATGCAGGTACAGCAAGTAATTAGGAAGGCAAATGTAACACTGGCCTTTATTGCAAGGGGACTGGAATATACAAGTAGGGAAGTCTTTCTACAACTGTACAGAGCTTTGGTGAGACCACACCAAGAGTACTGCGTGCAGTTTTGGTCTTATTTAAGGAGGGCTATAGTTGCATTGGAGGTAGTTCAGATAAGGTTCACTGGGTTGATTCCTGGGAAAAAGGGATTGTCTTGAGTAGAGGCTCAACCTTTCCTCATTAGAATTTGAAGAATAAGAGGGGATCTTGACATGGTAGATGCCGAGAGGATGTTTCCTCTCTCGGGTGAATCTGGAACGAAGGGTCATAGATTCAGAATAAGGGGTCTCCCATTTAAGACAGTGATAAGGAGGCATTTCTCTGAGGGTCTTGAATCTTTAGAATTCTCTACACCAGACAGATGTGAAGCCAGAGTTATTAAATGTATTCCAGGCTGAGATACAGACAGATTCTTCAACTATAAAGTCAAGGGTTATGGAAAACAGGCAAACAAGTGGAGTTGAGATCAAGATCAGATGAGCCACGATCTCATTGAATGGCAAAGCACGACTGAGGGGCCATATGGCCGACTCCTGCTCCTATTTATGTTCTTATAAATACTGTGGCAAGAATGGCAGGTCAGAGGCTGGGAATTCTGCGACGAGTAACTCACCTCCTGACTCCCCAAAGCTGATATCCACCATCTACAAGGCACAAGTCAGGAGTGTGATGGAATATTCTCCACTTGCCTGGATGAGTGCTATTCCAACAACACTCAAGGAGCTCGACGCCATCCATGACTAAGCACACCACTTGATCAGCATCCCTTCCATCACCTTAAACATTCACTCCCTTTACCAGTGACACACAGTGGCCGCAGTGTGTGCCATTTACAAGATGCACTCCTTCAACAGCACCTTCCAAACCTGCGACCTCCGACACCTAGTGGAGCAAGAGCAGCAGACACATGGGAACACCAACACCTGCAACTTCCCCTCCAAGCCACACACCATCCTGGACTTGGAACTATATTGCTGTTCCTTCACTATCACGGAGTCAAAAACCTGGAACACCCTTCCGAACAGCAGTGTGGGTGTATCTACACCACATGCGGGCAATTAGGGATGGGCAACATATGCTGACCTTGCCAGCTATGCTCACATCCTATAAACAAAATAACTCCTGCTCCATCCAACAACAGAATAGATGGAACAGGTATCTTCCTTTGTGAAATCAAATGTATAAAAGATCGTGCTTTGAAAGTCAAAAATCAAAACAGAGAAATGTTTTAGAAGCATACAGAAAGGTTTTAGGTTTTGAAGAGATGCAAGTTTTAGTAAATCTAAGATAAAAGCCAGGGATTCAATCTCAATTCTAACTCATTTTTCATCTTTGCAGCTTGAGGCATCATCACCCTACATAAATGCAAAGTCAGTACTGCTGAGTACATGTACTACATCACTGCCACAGTGCTGTAACATCTTCTAGAATTAGTAACACTACCTGTGTGCTGGACCAGGGCTCACAGTTCAGGAGACAACTAAGGCAGAGGGGATGTAGGTGATTTAGAACAAACAAAAGTATAAACTGAAAGAAAATTCAATCAGTTACATTATTTTATTCTAGTCAAAAGGTTCTGCAACTCATTAGGGAATATTCTAGGAAGGACTACAGGAAATAGAGTGAAAAAAGAATAGTTCAGAAAACAATTGTGATGCCATTGTACCTTGCAAGAGATTAGGACGTAGTGTTGTACTCTCCTTCAAGTCTTTTAGTAAAGCAGCAATTTCTTCCTTAGTCAAATCCTTGTTGCCTAATGGCATTTGCAATGCCGCAGTGTCCATCAGCCTCACTGACCTGTTGTCTGAATTCTGACAGCTTACCAACTTATGAGGAGTCTCCACTCCAAATATCTGCTCTCTAGTTAATACCATTGAATCCCACCACTTACTGGCCAAGTTCTTCTTGAGTTCCATTCCCAAATGTCCATAATTGTACCAACCATTGATGAGAGAGTCTTGGGTAATTACATCTCCAGTTATAAAATGCCTACTCTGGCAAAGCTCAATCAGCGTTTCAGTGAATCCTGAAAGGTCAGAGGTGGATTTATTGTATTTTCTTGACACCAGACAAAAGCCAAAGATATGCCAATCTTGTTGAAACACTATATTGGAGATCTTCCATTGCTTCAGGAATGACTGAACAGGAAATTTCATAATCAATCCCATGATGGTGAGTTTCATTTATAAGGATTCATAAAGGAAGAACGATCCGAGTGATTTGTCATATTGGAATTCTTGGCACCAATCATGCTGGCAAGAGTAGTCTTAAAGTTACAAAACATCTGTAGCAAAATAAACAGAATTTGTAAATAAAAGTACATTTTATTCACAGTAATAAACACATTTTCCCCCCTTTTCCAAACTCTATAAAAACAGAACTATAGGTTCTCATTAATCACTGCCATGATAATCAGAAGGTTATTCAGCTTAGTTCAGGATAAGAACACAACTACAAATTAAATATTTAATAGACCCTCTAAAGAGTTCAGTGATTATATATATTTTACAGTACAGTACTACGCTACAGGTTTATTTGTACTCTGCGATGAATTAGAATTAATCTCAGCTAACAGCAGCTACGGCTATAATTTATCATGGCAGCCCTGCGGTAGGGAGTGGAGAGGGGTGGGGATGGGGGGATGGGGGGAGGGGGGACATCATCCAGGGTTCCCACTCCTAATTACAATCCAATGAATCATGTTGGAAATCATCTATTTGGATATCAGGTGAGGAAGAAAATCAGTCTTTGCTGTGATTCCACTAGATATATCTAGGCTCACACATAAAACAAGCAAACCCTCACTAAGGTGAGGTATACAATGGCTGTCTTCCCAGTCCCATAGCCCCTTCCACACCCACTTTCCTCTGCAGCAGAAAACATTGCAATCTAACTGCTCTCAACAGGCAAAGGAAGAACAAACTCTCAGAATCATTACAGTGCAGGAGACGACATTCAGCCTACTGTGTCTTCACCAGCTCTTCGCGACACCACCACCTTCTCCCCATAACCCTGCACATTCTTCCTTTTCAGATAACAGTCTAATTCCCTTTTGAATGCTTCAATTGAACTTGCCTCCATCACACTCTCAGGCTGAGCATTTCAGACTTTAACCACTCACTGCGTGAAAGTGTTTTTTCTTGAATCGCTTTTGCTTCTTTTACCAATTACTTTAAGTCAGTGCCCCCCCTCGTTCACAATCCTTTCAGGAGTGGAAACAATTTCTCCCTATTTACTCTGTCCGAACCCCTCATGATTTTAAATACCTCTATCAAATCTCCTCCCAGCCTTCCTTTCTCCAAGCAAAAGAGTCCCAACTTCGCCAATCTACCTTCATAACTGAAGCACCTCATCCCCAGAACCACTCCTGAATCTTTTCTGCATTCTTTCCAATGCATTCACAATCTTTCCTAAGTGTAGTGCCCAGAATTGGATGCAATACTCCAGCTGAGGCCGAACTAGTGTCTCATACAAGTTCAACATAACCTTCTTGCTCTTGTACTCTATACCCTTATTAATAAAGCCCAGGATACTGTACATTTTATTAACCACTCTCTCAACCTGTCTTGTAACCTTCAATGACTTATGCACATATATACCCAGGTCCCTCTGCTCCTGCACCCCCTTCAGAACTGTGCCCTTTATTTTATATTGTCTCTCCATGTTCTGCCCCCTGTCCGCCCATTCCACCAACTTGTCTATGTCCTTTTGAAGTTCTACACTATCCTGCTCACAGTTCACAATGCTTCCAAGATCCGTATCATCTGCAAACTTTGAAATTGTGCCTTGTACACCAAGTTCTAGGTCATTAATATATCACAAAAAGCAAGGGTCCCAACACTGACCCGAGGAACTCCACAACAAACCTTCCTCCAGCCCAAAAATAAATCAATTAACCATTAAAATAAAAGCAAAATACTGCGGATGCTGGAAATCTGAAACAAAAACAAGAAATGCTGGAATCACTCAGCAGGTCTGGCAGCATCTGTGGAAAGAGAAGCAGAGTTAACGTTTCGGGTCAGTGACCCTTCTTCGGAACTGACAAATATTAGAAAAGTCACAGATTATAAGCAAGTGAGGTGGGGCTGGGGCAAGAGATAACAAAGGAGAAGGTGCAGATTGGACCAGGCCACATAGCTGACCAAAAGGTCACGGAGCAAAGGCAAACAATATGTTAATGGTGTGTTGAAAGACAAAGCATTAGTACAGATTAGGTGTGAATACACTGAATATTGAACAGCAAGTGTAAACCTGAAAAAAAACCTGAAAAAAACAGTAGGTAAGCAAACTGAACAAACTAAGATGAAATGAAATAAATGCAAAAAAAGATAGTAAAAAATGTAAAAAAGAATGTTAAAAAAAAAAAGAAAAAATAACTAAAAATGAAAGTAAAATGGGGGGCTGTCATGCTCTGAAATTATTGAACTCAGTGTTCAGTCCGGCAGGCTGTAGTGTGCCTAATCGGTAGATGAGATGCTGTTCCTCGAACTTGCGTTGATGTTCACTGGAACACTGCAGCAATCCCAGGACAGAGATGTGAGCATGAGAGCAGGGGGGAGTGTTGAAATGGCAAGCAACCGGAAGCTCAGGGTCCTGCTTGCGGACTGAGCGGAGATGTTCCGCAAAGCGGTCACCCAGTCTGCGCTTGGTCTCCCCAATGTAGAGGAGACCACACTGTGAGCAGCGAATACAGTATACTACATTGAAAGAAGTACAAGTAAATCGCTGCTTCACCTGAAAGGAGTGTTTGGGGCCTGGGATAGTGAGGAGAGAGGAGGTAAATGGGCAGGTATTACACCTCCTGCGATTGCAGGGGAAGGTGCCCTGGGACGGGGACGAGGTGGTGGGGGTAATGGAGGAGAGGATCAGGGTGTCACGGAGGGAACGATCCCTTCAGAATGCTGACAGGGGAAGGGAGGGGAAGATGCGACTGGTAGTGGCATCACGCTGGAGGTGGCGAAAATGGCAGAGGATGATCCTTTTGGATATGGAGGCTGGTGGGATGAAAAGTGAGGACAAGGGGAACCCTGTCACGGTTCTGGGAGGGAGGGGAAGGGGTGAGGGTAGAGGTGCGGGGAATGGGTCGGACACGGTTGAGGGCCCTGTCAACCACAGTGGGGGGAAATCCTCGGTTGAGGAAAAAGGACAGGGTTCCCCTTGTCCTCACTTTTCATCCCACCAGCCTCCATATCCAAAGGATCATCCTCCGCCATTTTCTCAACCTCCAGCGTGATGCCACTACTAAACGCATCTTCCCCTCCCTTCCCGTCAGCATTCCGAAGGGATCGTTCCCTCCGTGACACCCTGGTCCACTCCTCCATTACCCCCACCACCTCGTCCCCGTCCCAGGGCACCTTCCCCTGCAATCGCAGGAGGTGTAATACCTGCCCATTTACCTCCTCTCTCCTCACTATCCCAGGCCCCAAACACTCCTTTCAGGTAAAGCAGCGATTTACTTGTACTTCTTTCAATGTAGTATACTGTATTCGCTGCTCACAGTGTGGTCTCCTCTACATTGGGGAGTCCAAGCGCAGACTGGGTGACCGCTTTGCGGAACATCTCCGCTCAGTCCGCAAGCAGGACCCTGAGCTTCCGGTTGCTTGCCATTTCAACACTCCCCCCTGCTCTCATGCTCACATCTCTGTCCTGGGATTGCTGCAGTGTTCCAGTGAACATCAACGCAAGCTCGAGGAACAGCATCTCATCTACCGATTAGGCACACTACAGCCTGCCGGACTGAACACTGAGTTCAATAATTTCAGAGCATGACAGCCCCCCATTTTACTTTCATTTTTAGTTATTTTTTCTTCCTTTTTTTTTTAACATTCTTTTTTACATTTTTTACTATCTTTTTTTGCATTTATTTCATTTCATCTTAGTTTGTTCAGTTTGCTTACCCACTGTTTTTTTCAGGTTTTTTTTCAGGTTTGCACTAGCTGCTGTTCAATATTCAGTGTATTCACACCTAATCTGTACTAATGCTTTGTCTTTCAACACACCATTAACATATTGTTTGCCTTTGCTCCGTGACCTTTTGGTCAGCTATGTGGCCTGGTCCAATCTGCACCTTCTCCTTTGTTATCTCTTGCCCCAGCCCCACCTCACTTGCTTATAATCTGTGACTTTTCTAATATTTGTCAGTTCCGAAGAAGGGTCACTGACCCGAAACGTTAACTCTGCTTCTCTTTCCACAGATGCTGCCAGACCTGCTGAGTGATTCCAGCATTTCTTGTTTTTGTTTCAATTAACCATTACTCTTTGTTTCCTGCCACTCAGTCAATTCCGTATCCATGTTACTACTGTCCTGTTTATTCCGTGAGCTATAACTTTGCCCATCGGTCTGCTGTGCGGCACTGCATCAAATGCCTTTTGGAACAGCACATCAACTGTATTGCCCTCATCAACCCCTTTACCTCATCAAATAAACTCCAGCAAGTTAGTTAAACATGATTTTCCCTCAAGAAATCCATGCTGGCTTTCTTTAATTAACTCACATATGTTCATGTGACTATTAATTTTTGCCCCAAATTATTCTTTCTCGAAGCTTCGCCACCACCATAGTTAAACTGACCAGCCTGTAGTTGCTGGGGGTAATTTTAAACCAACCACAATAGGTGGGGGCGTTAAACTGTCAGATTTGCAAAACGCTTTAACTACAACGAGTTTCGGGGAAGCCAACTGACCTGCCTTGCAGAGGCGGGTCTGTAATTATAATATTCAAATAAAGCTCCGTTCCTGAAATGTTTGCAGCAATTCGAAGTTAATGCCTCCTGGATGTGTTTCCCAGGGGGTCAGGAGCAGCAAGAGGTGTTTCTTTAAAGAGCACAGCTTGTGGGCCAGGAGAAGCAAGAATGCTTTCCCCAACTCTAAAGCAAATCTCTGCCAACTCAATGCCCACAACGTTTCAAGTGTCCTTACCTGCAGCTGAGGAAAACCACCTCACACACTTAAAAAGAAATTTTTAAATATTTACCACCGATTGCCGGCGCCGCTCTCTGAGCTGACGGTTGAACGGTGCTGTTCAAATGCAGCGCGCGCCACCTACAGCCTGCCTTTCCGTTCCGCGCGACTTTCATGACATCACTTCCCGGATGTCATCATCAGCCACGCATGCGCGGTTGTCCCAATCGCACCCATCCCTCCCGCTTGGTAAAGGAGATGTGTCTGCCATATTGGTAAAGGAGCGACCATCTTACCATCCGCGAGAGCCCCGTCCCAGCGATGTCCGCATAGTATTTTGAGATTCCAGCAAATTAAACGCCTATAAAACATTCAGTATTAGTGTAGTAACTCTTATCCTTGTGGAGGGTAAAAATTGATTTTTCATGAGTACATTTTTTTTATTCATTCATGGGATGTAGGCGTCACTGGCCAGGCCAGCATTTATTGCCCATCCCTAATTGCCCTTGAGAAGGTGGTGGTGAGCTGCCTTCTTCAACTGCTGCAGTCTATTTGGGGTAGGTATACCCACAGTGCTGTTAGGAAGGGAGTTCCAGGATTTTGACCCAGTGACAGTGAAGGAACGGCGATATAGTTCCAAGTCAGGATGGTGTGTGACTTGGAGGGGAACTTGCAGGCGGTGGTGGTGTTCCCATGTATTTGCTGCCCTTGTCCTGCTAGTTGGTAGAGGTTGCGGGTTTGGAAGGTGCTGTCTAAGGAGCCTTGGTGCATTGCATCTTGTAGATGGTACACACTGCTGCACTGGAGGGAGTGAATGTTTGTAGATGGGGTGCCAATCAAGCAGGCTGCTTTGTCCTAGATGGTGTCGAGCTTCTTGAGTGTTGATGGAGCTGCACCCATCCAGGCAAGTGGAGAGTATTCCATCACACTCCTGACTTGTGCCTTGTAGATGGTGGACAGGCTTTGGGGAGTCAGGAGGTGAGTTACTCGCCTCAGGATTCCTAGCCTCTGACCTGCTCTTGTAGCCATGGTATTTACGTGCCTACTCCAGTTCAGTTTCTAGTCAATGGTAACCCCTAGGATGTTGATAGTGGGGGATTCAGCGATGATAATGCCGTTGAATGCCAAGAGGAGGTGGTTAGATTATCTCTTGTTGGAGATGGTCATTGCTGGCACTTGTGTGGCGCAAATATTACTTGCCACTTATCAGCCCAAGCCTGGATATTGTCCAGGTCTTGCTGCATTTCTACACGGACTGCTTCAGTATCTGAGGAGTCACGAATGGTGCTGAACATTGTGCAATCATCAGCGAACATCCCCACTTCTGACCTTATGATTGAAGGAAGGTCATTGATGAAGCAGCTGAAGATGGTTGGGCCTAGGACACTACCCTGAGGAACTCCTGCAGTGATGTCCTGGAGCTCAGATGATTGACCTCCAACAACCACAACCATCTTCCTTTGCGCAAGGTATGACTCCAACCAGCGGAGGGTTTTCCCCCTGATTCCCATTGACCTCAGTTTTGCTAGGGCTCCTTGATGCCATACTCGGTCAAATGCTGCCTTGACGTCAAGGGCAGTCACTCTCGCCTCACCTCTTGAGTTCAGCTCTTTTGTCCATGTTTGATCCAAGGCTGTAATGAGGGCAGGAGCTGAGTGGCCCTGGCGGAACCCAAACTGAGCGTCACTGAGCAGGTTATTGCTAAGCAAGTGCCGCTTGATGGCACTGGGTGACACCTTCCATCACTTTACTAATGATTGAGAGTAGACTGATGGGGCGGTAATTGGCCGGGTTGGACTTGTCCTGCTTTTTATGTACAGGACAAAACTGGGCAATTTTCCACATTGCAGGGTAGATGCCAGTGTTGTAGCTGTACTGGAACAGCTTGGCTAGGAGCGCAGCAAGTTCTGGAGCACAGGTCTTCAGTACTATTGCCGGAACATTGTCGGGGCCCATAGCTTTTGCAGTATCCAGTGCCTTCAGTCGTTTCTTGATATCACGCGGAGTGAATCGAATTGGCTGAAGTCTGGCATCTGTGATGCTGGGGACTTCAGGAGAAGGCCGAGATGGATCAACTCGGCACTTCTGGCTGAAGATTGTTGCAAATGCTTCTGCCTTATCTTTCGCACTGACATGCTGGGCTTCCCCATCATTGAGGATGGGTATATTTGTGGAGGCACCTCCTCCAGTTAGTTGTTTAATTGTCCACCACCATTCATGGCTGGATGTGGCAGGACTGCAGAGCTTAGAGCTGATCTGTTGGTTATGGGATCGCTTAGCTCTATCACATGCTGCTTATGCAGTTTGGCATGCAAGTAGTCCTGTGTTGTAGCTTCACCAGGTTGACACCTCATTTTGAGGTATGCCTGGTGCTGCTCCTGGCATGCCCTCCTGAACTCTTCGTTGAACCAGGGTTGGAATCCAGCTTGATGGTAATGGTAAAGTGGGGGATATGCCGGGCCATGAGGTTACAGATTGTGGTTGAGTACAATTCTGCTGCTGCTGATGGCCCACAGCACCTCATGGATGCCCAGTTTTGCATTGGTAGATCTGTTCGAAATCTATCCCATTTAGCACGGTGATAGTGCCACACAACACGATGGATGGTATCCTCAATGTGAAGGCGGGACTTCGTCTCCACAAGGACTGTGCGGTGGTCACTCCTACCAATACTGTCATGGACAGAAGCATCTGCGGCAGATTGGTGAGGATGAGGTCAAGTATGTTTTTCCCTCGTGTTGGTTCCCCCACCACCTGCCGCAGACGCAATCCAGCATCTCTGTCCTTTTGGACTCAGCCAGCTCGGTCAGTAGTGGTGCTACCGGGCAACTCTTGGTGATGGACATTGAGGTCCCCCACCCAGAGTACATTTTGTGCCCTTGCCACCCTCAGTGCTTCCTCCAAGTAGTGTTCAACATGGAGGAGAACTGAGTCATCAGCTGAGGGAGGGCGGTAGGTGGTAATCAGTAGGAGGTTACCTTGCCCATGTTTGACCTGATGCCATGAGACTTAATGGGGTCCGGAGTCGATATTGAGGACTCCCAGGGCAACTCCCTTCCTACTGTATACCACTGTGCCACCACCTCTGGTGGGTCTGTCCTGCCGGTGGGACAGGACATACCCGGGGATTGTGATGGCAGTGGCTGGGACATTGCCTGTAAGGTATGATTCCGTAAGTATGACTATGTCAGGCTGTTGCTTGACTAGTCTGTGGGACAGCTCTCCCAACTTTGGCACAAGCCCCCAGATGTTAGTGAGGAGGACTTTGCAGGGTCGACAGGGCTGGGTTTGCCATTGTCGTTTCCGGTTCCTAGGTCAATGCCGGGTGGTCCGTCCAGTTTCATTCCTTGATTTTGATCTTTAGGGTTTGATGATCTTTTTTTTGCTAATGTATATATATTCAATTGATTACTTGCATCTATATAGCACTTTTCACGGCCACCGATCGTCTCAAAGCACTGTAGAGCCAATGAAGTACTTTTGAAGTGTTGTCACTGTGGTCATGTAGTTCTATAAAGCTATATTCCCAAAACCCTACTTTGACTTGTTTCCTGTATGCAAAAATATGTGGAAAATGAATTGCATGTTACATTTTGAATTTTTTATTTTATGCTAGATATGTTCAGCTTCAATAATTGTTCCCAAAAGCTCACCCTCAGAATTATCTGATTATACCGACCAGTATCCAGACTTAAAACAGAGACGAGGAGAAATTACTTCTCTCAAAGGGTCGTGAGTCTGTGAAATTCACTCCCCCAGAGTGCGGTGGATACCGGGATATTGAGTAAATTTGAGCCAGATTGATTTTTATTTAGAAATGGGTTGAAGGGTTATAGAGAAAGGGCAGGAAAGTGGAGTTGAGGCCAAGATGAGATCAACCATGATCGTATTGAATGGCGGAGCAGGTTCGAGGGGCTGAATTGCCTACTACTGCTCCTAGTTCTTATGTTCTTATCCAGATAAATGTAATGAGATCCAGAGATTGAACAGAGAACTAGTATTACTGGTTGTTCAAATATAATCACACATGACACCACATGACCTGATCTTCAGTAGGCAAATTAGAATACATACTGTGATGCGGCTGAAGGTTATTCTATAAACAGACTGATTTCAAGAACAGTTGTGACAGTTATGATTGATGATTTTAAAACAGTGATCCTGACTGGAAACATCAACTTTGCTTCTCTCCACAGATGTTGCCAGACCTGAATATTTTCCAGCACTTTGCTTTTATTTCAGATTTCCAGCATCTGCAGTATTTTGCTTTTAATTGTTCGAGTGAACCTGGGCAGAGACTTCTGGTTGGCCATTGGGCCTTGCCATCCTCACTGGAGGTCAGCATTTAGTCCCCATCAGGGATTACTTGATGGTTGAGCAGCAACCCTGGTTGATTTTCTAGTCCCTGCTCCAGGAGCAAATGGACTGCATTGTTAAGGCTGCTTTGGATGTGACGAGTTCATTTGAGAATTGGAATTAGTGATATTTCTGGTAAACAAAGGTAAATTGGTTAGCCTGCAGTATCCCAACATTAAGACCAGTTTTAGAATCAATCATAACTGCCATCTACAACAACCTGTATTAAGTAATTTCTTTAGGATGTGATTTCAAATTTAGCTCAGACCATATGTGACTTACAGTTCAACAGAGAAAGATTTTGGACAGTCTTGATTCAATTCCCAGGCAAGAGTTCACATCACAATTTCTGCACTAATTGACTCTAAAGTGGCTGTTTTACTGAGATCACTAAATAATTGACCATGTCACAATGGTACATGGAGGTTCTGCAATTGAAACTATTTCACTATGTCCAAACACACTTTATTTTGGGTTTAGAATAAATGGAGTTTTACTCTGCATCTAAACATACTCTATCAGACAAGATTTTAAAATGGTCCCCTTCGGCAACTGTTTCACCCTACCAATTTTAAGGTAGTTTCGAATGATCGAGTGACAAGCCAAATTCTCTTTCCATTACCAGATCCATAACAGCAGCAAATTCAGCCAAGTTTTCTTCTAGATGCTTATTTGCTTTGCAGGGTAGGTTTGGAGTGCCAATACCTCACAGCAGGTGTACTGCTATTCAGCAGGAGGGAAATAAAGTCAAAGCTGAAGATGACCATGTGGTTCATCCATCCAGCAACTTAAACATCCAATCATCTGTGGGGAAAGACTTCGATGCTCGTCTTAAATTTGCCTTACACAATTTTGAGCCTGTGTCCCACAGCTGTGGTTTAATTGTTCTGAAATCACATTTCCTATGTTGTCATATACCTCTTTCCAGTCTTTTATAAGCAAAAAAACTGCACTTTACTTAGCATGGATCAGTTTCATGTTTCTTCCCTGACCTGCCTTAGAGACAGTAACCACAAGTGTGCAGTCTGACTAGAGCATTTTACAGTTTAAGGGTGGAAGAATGACTTCAATATGTGTCAGTGTACCCTTAAACAGCTTTATGATGCATGCACATATACACACATTTGAGTCTTGTTCAACATTTTAGTCTAAACATGAATAAATTAAAAAGGTACCAGCTATTTGTTCAGGAGATACAATTAGTCCAAATGTGTAAACTTGTGTATTATCAATCAAGTACAAGCCAAGGAATCCACTTTTTTTAAATTTTATTTAAAATGACACTTTGGCAGTTACATACATACAGAACTCCAAGATTTTCAAACTTCCTTATTGGAAGGACATGCATCTTTACATACACTGTGGTACTTTATGCATAAGTTAAACTTGTATAATATTAATCTGCCATTCTAATAGAAAAATCACTAACAAAAAATTTCCAAGGAATGTAAAGTAACAAATTAAATAGTGGGGAAAGTGCACCAATCCTACTGCTGCACTGCAGTCTTTCCTGGAATATCAATGGTTTCTATTAAAGAACTTTCTCATCCTCTCCTCAAACAAAAAAAGTTACAGTACAAGTCAGAAGAGAATGAAAAAACTCAACATCTAGGTTCAATAAGTTACTTCTGCATTCCTCCATACGCAAGAGGCATAGGGTAACCAGTCTGTGTCTGGAAACCCATTCCCATCAAAGGTGGGGGTGGATACTGATACTGTGCTCCCACAGATGGCTGTTGACCAATGCCATTGCTCTGCATGGCATTAGGACCAGAATGACCACTTCCAAACTGCTGGACTTTGCCACCGACAGCCTTGTAACCATTTTGACTCTGACTACCATATGAATTAGCTCCCTGGTTCACAGATCCAGGATAACTGGCAGCATTTCCAAACCGAGACATATTTGCAAAATTGTTTGTGGAGCTGAATTTCCCAGAACCAAAGGTATTTTGGCTGGCTGAGGCGTAATTTTGTGCATTAAAACCATTTTCCCTGCTTCCTGGTCCATATACCCTGTCCAAGCTATCCCTATTCCTAAAGCCATTATAACCCCCACCCCTGTTGGAACCAGAGAATCTGTCTCTTCTGTCATCACGGCGATCATCTTTATAGCCACCCCTACCCCTGGAACGACCTGTTTAGAAAAGAAATGGTACAATTACAAAGAGTCCAACATTTTAGACTTAAGTACAATTTTACAATTGCTGACATGCAGATGACTTCAGAAATAAACTTATGCTCTCACCAACTGCCCCCTCCCCCACATCAAACTCATTCAGGCTGAATCAGATTGTGGTTATGGTATTCAGCACAGCTCAAACTTGAGCTTCAAGTCCCCACCCTCTGTAAAAGCCACAATTTCAGCTGACCATGCAGTAATTTAATCTTGACAGTCTCCCATCTGCCATAAAGTATCCTGGTTTAAAATTTGTTCTTTGGCCATGCCCCTCAATGACTCCAAGCATTTCAAGGCTAAAAATCAATCACACACACACCATGTCCCCATGCCATTTGTGAATCACCCCACCACCACCCTTTATACTCATTGTTGAGAATATGGCTGCCACTTCAGTCCCAATTTTCTTCCCTCAACACCTTTGCCTCCCTTCAAAATTTACTTCAGACCAAGGTTTTGGTCATAGCCCCTGATCTTTGACAAGGCATTCATCTACCTCACCTCTCTTGCAAAAAGGAGATCCTAAGTTTCTAGATTAAAAGGCATTATATAAAAATGAAAGTGTCTATTAAAATCCCAGTTTAGTTGAAGTTTGTACAGAATACAAAATTTTACTTAAATGCAAACTAAGTTACCTGAACCTCTGTCTTCTACCATCTGAATTAGCTTTGGGTTGATAGCCTGATTTGCTTCACGAAGCACAGAGATAAGGTCATTTGCTTGCTTTATGTTGCCAGGAGTAAAGAACGTGTAAGCTGTGCCAGTTTTGGAACTGCGGGCAGTTCGCCCAATGCGGTGAATATAGTCTTCAGAGGAGTTAGGATAGTCATAATTGATGACAAATTTCACATCTTCAACATCTGTAAAGTGTTGCAGTGTTGCAAAAGCAGGTGCAAATTATGCACACCACAACAGTCAGATCAAAAACAGAAGTTAGCAATTGAGCAACCAGCTGCAGCATCATGACTGTAAAGCAAATGTTAAAACAACCCTTAGTTCAACCCCTGTGGGAATACTACTGTGGGAAGAGAAAACAATGCACACTCCCCTTAAAAAAAATGCAACCCAAAATCTGAGAGATACTTTGAGATCTTACCATTGGGAGTATGCATTCACTAGTCCATTCCCAAGTCAGCGAACTCCCCACATGTTATCAAGTGACATCCGGATGCTTCTACACAGTTGGGGCCACTTTGTACATTGTTGCCTCTTCATGTGCCATTCAGGACCTTAGAACAGTCAGGCAAGGTCCTTCCTACACATTCATGAGAAGCTCAGGATTCAGGCCACACTGCACGTCTTGCCAAGACCAAAATAGACTACAATTAAACAAAGCCCAATGGACACCTATATCCCCAATACCTCCCTACTCAGTTTTCCTTTTGACATCTTGTCTAGGCAAGCACTTCTAAGAAGCCAGTGTTCACTTGAGAAAATGTCTCTGTTTGGCAGGTCCTGACATGACTAATATGCATTAGGTGAGGGAGGAACTTCAGAAGTTGAGGGCATTACACTGCTAGATCAGTGTTGTCTAAAGCTGGGGTCTACCAATCTTTCACTAACTTGTGCCAGTACTCACCACCAATTTCTGAAAGAGGATCTTACTGATGTTAAATGCTGCTCTCTCCATTAAAAATATAAACATGAAGCATTGAACAAAGTTTAACAATTAGACACTTGTTCGGCACACTGCTATTTTGGTAAACTCACTACAACTTGCAAAAAGGAGTTACAATTTAGCTAATGGGGAAAAAAAATGAAACTAGGGCACAATGCTGAGTGAAGTAAACAAAACAACCAAAGATTTAAAGAATGAGTGGCAAGTGCTTCAAGTCATCCAGGGTGAGAACAGATTTTAGGGTGGCGGGCTAATGTTGACCATTCCGCCTTTTGAAGATTACTGGCACACAATGCTCTCTGCTCAGGATCTCTGTACTCGACTGGGTAGCTGCCAGCCGATCACATCGATTAGTCCTCCTTCCCCCTCTCGAGTCCTCGAACTGTCATGCCTAGGCCCTGCCACAAAGACTGCACCTTTACACAACTTAGAAAAAAAAACGCAAAGAAATGTTAAAGAAAGCAATGATATACTTTCTTTAAATCTTTGAATAAAGTGGGGAAAGGCAGAAGTTGAATTGGCATTACTAACCTAAACCTCTAGATGCAACATCTGTGGCAATAAGGATTGGTGCCTTGCCTGACCGAAACTCTATTGGGGGAAAGGAAAAAAAAAAGGTCAGACCATGCATGCTTAGAAATGCAAGAGATTGTAGTTCAAACTAGCACACTGCTTACCATTTAGAACCCAGTCACGCTCTGGCTGACTCTTGTCACCATGAATACACATTGCTGGCCATCTACAACAGGAAGAGATTACAAATGACATACGTGGAAATATTTCAAAATAAATCTAGACCACTTAAAATTGGTGCATAAAAAGTAAAACTATCCTCATCCTGCAATGCAACAGCTCAAAGCCACCTTAACTCCATTTTCCAAGTAGATTCCGTTGAATCATTGAACTATAAAAGCTACAAGTTAGAGATGCTTGGCAAGCCACTGCAATTTGCAAAAGTTGTGATGCTGGTCTGCACTGTCCTGTTAAAGTTGAGCTATATGCATAGATTAAAAAAAAGGATGGTCATACAGCTCTAGCACTAAATAATGTTTTCAGTGCAAAAAAAAAAAACTCTGGTCATTTGAAATAAGACAACTTACTCTATTTGAATTGCATTAAATAAGACTCAATTGAAAACATTACACTTCTGCTAGCTTTAGGCAGGTTATTGCTACTCACTTACCTATAAAAGTCAGGAACCCAAAAAGCCAGCTTGTGTCGCTGTAGTGTAGTAGGACATACCACATCTACTTGAATGGACACTTATTTCATGCTGCTATACATGGGGACTTTTCCCAAACTCCACAATGCTGGAGGCTACTAAACATCTTGAACATGTATGCCGAATTAAGCTGTTTAATGTGGGCGGCACAGTGGCTAGCACTGCAGCCTCACAGCTCCAGCGACCCGGGTTCAATTCCGGGTACTGCCCGTGTGGAGTTTGCAAGTTCTCCCTGTGTCTGCGTGGGTTTCCTCCCACATGCCAAAGACTCGCAGGTTGATAGGTAAATTGGCCATTATAAATTGCCCCTAGTATAGGTAGATGGTAGGGAAATATAGGGACAGGTGGGGATGTGGTAGGAATATGGAATTAGTGTAGGATTAGTATAAATGGGTGGTTGATGGTTGGCACAGACTCGGTGGGCCGAAGGGACTGTTTCAGTGCTGTATCTCTAATACTCAAGTTAATCTGCTTTAGTTTGCATTTTGAATCTTTCTTCCCCTGCCCAGATCTTGATTATACTATTTGTATAATCAAATAAAACATTTCTGGACAGAAAACAAACCCATGAGAGTAATTTATCAATTCCAAATGGAAAGGTTGTTTGCAAAATAAAGCATGAACATAACTACCAGCTCCAGTTCATCAAAATAACCCAACATCTTTTCAGATAGGTTTGAGCAAGGATGGGCAGAATAGTGACACTTTAGCTCAGTATTTTAATAGCTGACAGAAGATATCAGAACATCCTGCATCAGTGATTTAACAAATGTAGGCAAGTTTAAAGATTTCACACTCACCCATCTCTCCTCATTCGCCTTGTAAGTTCATCACATCTCCGTTTGGTCTCCACAAAAATGATAGTTTTGTTTTCTTTTTCACTCATTATTTCCTCCATCAACCTCAGCAATCTAGAAGTTTACAATGTAGCAATAAAGATTTAGCATTACCGTAGCTTAAAAGTAGAGATTTAGACTCAGTGAAGAGAATTCTGTAGTCAAATCATAAAAGCTCTTGAATCATGAGAATTCTCATGAGAATGCAGCAGTTCAAGAAGGCAGCTCACCACCACCTTCTCAAGGGCAATTAGGGATGGGCAATAAATGCTGGCCTGGCCAGCGTCACCCACATCCCATGAATACATTTTTTTTTTTTTTAAATTACAGTAAATATCTTACAGTACCAGGACAGAAAAAAGTAGCAATTGAATATTCAATTGCTATTACTGGATAGCCAGAATAACTGACCTTAAAATAATTGGCTTGCAGTTTTTCTTTCCTGTTCAATGACCTGGAATGTTCAGGTGCATGAACAGTTGAAGCTTTGCTGTAAAGCCAGCTTCACAGCTCAATTTGACTCAGTCTATTGCCAAAACAAAAAGAAATCATACAAAGGCAAGAATATCTAGCCATTTCTTTCAAATAGTCAGGACCTCAACCAAAAGAGGGTACCATTTACTGAAGAAAATTTGAATAGAATTAAATTTCAGGAATGCCTGGAATTTTATGGACATAGTGGATCTGCAATTACAAATTCAAAAATTATGGCATTGGGCCATTACCTGGAATAATTTGAGTACTTTTGTGGAGAAAGAAATAGCAAAGAGAAAAAAAAAAAAGTTACAAATCAGATGTTAGAGCCTGGTCTCTGGCTGCTAGGCTACACCAGTAGTTTTACTGATATTGGAGGAGGGGCCAAAGAGGAAAAGAAAAAGAGGGGCTTGGACTGAATTCCAGAAACCATAGTACAGACTGAGAAAAAGTCCTTCACTTGTAAAATGGTTTCGATAAAAGTAGCCAAGTTAGATCGGACTCCAATAGATGCATTAAACAAAATTCCAAGAAATGAAAGTCTGAGGCTTCCCTTTATGATCAAAGTGATGAGAAATATTTACTTAATACCTGGTAATCATGGGCCAAAAAAGTTACTTAATCCAAATCTCACTTACTTCTCATCTTTCTCAACCTCTTGGCACACATCTATAATCTGCAAGATGTTGTGATTGGCACTAAGTTCCAATGCACCAATGTTAATCTGAACATATTCCTTCAAGAAATCTTCAGCCAACTGTCGAACTTCTTTGGGCCAAGTTGCACTCCACATCAAGGTTTGTCGGTCAGGCTAGAGGAAATAAATTGATAGATGGTAGACAAAAAGGTAGTGATAGCAGGAAAAGGATTTATTTTCTTCCCCCACCCACAAAGACAATTAACAGTTTACAGACATGTTTAAACTGAAACTGCTCTATAGTGACTCATTTGGTCAATTAACAAATTGCAACACAAGACATTTGTAACTAGCTTCAAAATGGCTCTGAACAAACTAGTCAGACATCTTAAACAATCCATGGTAAACATTTAAGTTATGCGTCACTTACCCGGATTTGTTCAACAATTTTTCTGATCTGTGGTTCAAAGCCCATGTCAAGCATTCGGTCTGCCTCATCAAGTACCAGATATGTACATCTCCTGAGGTTTGTCTTGCCAGCTTCCAAAAAGTCTATCAATCTACCAGGTGTTGCAATACAGATTTCCACACCTACAACATAGAAGGTAGGCAAATCAGTGGCTAGACGTGAGCATTACTGTTATAAACTGCATTTCTCAGTCAGTCAGTCATAGTAATCAATACCTCTTTCAAGATCCCGAATTTGTGGGCCTTTTGGTGCTCCTCCATAAATACATGTTGACTTTAGACGGGATGCTCTTCCATAATCATGTGCAACATGCTGTACTTGTTGAGCTAGCTCTCTGGTTGGTGCCAGCACCAGACACTAAAAAAGGAAAAAAAAGTTTTTAAATCTAATGTCCAATTTCAATCTGCTTGCAATTCTTAATTTAGATAAAAGTAATATGCAACTTACTATTGGACCATCTCCACGCTCCAGGAAAGGCTGGTGATTTATGTGGACAATGGCAGGCAACAAGTACTGCAAAAAAGAAACGTAATTAATTGCCAAGATATAATTATAGACTAGAAAAATTGGAGGGACAGAAGGAGTGTTTCAAAATTCTCATCTACACCATTAAGAATTCACAATTGGTCACTTATACGCAACACAAGTCACTTTGTAAGGTACCAGGATAAATCTAATGAATACAGTATTAAAAAAGGTTTAAAAATCCTTTTGACAACAGCAGTGACATATGCAGTTTGACACACAAGTTACTCACCTGAAAGTGAATTAGAACAATTTATACATTGCCTTTCAGATTCTCAAGATATCCCTGAAGTGCTTTGAAAAAAAATCCTTTTTGAAATGAAATAATTACTGTCATGTAGCATAAAAGATCTCAGGGCACTGTTCTGAAGAGCTGTGGAGTAATCCCATGTCCTGATCAACATATTTATCCCTCAATTATCACAAAAATTCTGGTCATTATTTATGCACAGCAAGCTTCCACAAACTGGCTGTTGTGTTTCCTGCATAACACTTCAAAAAATACTTAATTGGCTACAAGGGGAGATGTCTGGTGGTCACGAAAGTCACTACATAAATGTCTTTCTTTCAAAAAAAATTAGCCAATTAGCACATAGCCAAGTCCCTTATGCAACAAGAATGACCAGGTAATCTGTTTGGTGACACTGCTTGAGGGATAAATGCTGGCAGGGCAATTTGAGGAAAATGTCAACACCCTGAGAAATGCTAACAATGGGGACCTTGGTGAGATGTCTCACTTAAAACTACCTGCAAAATGCAGCACTGCATCACTACTGCATTAAAGCAGAAGTCTAAACTAGGAGCTTAAATGCTGAACTTGGACATGAACCCAATCTTCAGATAGTACCTCAAAAATCACAAGTAGTTATACTTACAGCAAGTGTTTTACCAGATCCAGTCTGTGCAATTCCAACCATGTCCTTGCCGCTAAGTGCAACAGGCCAACCTTGAGCCTGGATTGCAGTTGGTTCTGTGAAATTCTGCTGCATTAGAACATCCAATACATATGCTGTGGAACAAGTGGGGAAAGGGAGGGAGAGATTTTTAAAAAGTGAAAGTTTTCATTGCAATTGTAAAATAAGTCAGAAATAAAAAAGTATTTGTACTATGCTTTTTAACAGAAAAAAAAAAAAAAAAAAAAAAAAAACTTACATTGCTTGCTATGGCAATTTTTATTAGACAGATCCCAAACTACTGGTTGCTGCCCAAGCTACTTTGTTGACATGACTGATGCCAACATTTAAGAGTAGCTCCAAAGGACAACTGGAACAGAACTTTAAAGCAGCTGATGTTGCAACCTATAGTGGCTTTCAAGCAGGAGGCAGTTCTGAAGTGATCTAGTATAGTTTGGTGTTCCCTCCCCTCCTGTCATTCCCTACAAAGTTGTTCTATAGTATGCATAGTGGAGAGGTGTCTCCAAGGAGGAGAAGACTTCCCTTCTCAATATATTTACTGACATTAAATTTTGAAGATGGCTGGATGTAGAGAAACAAATGGAGAGATTTGCCTTGGAGAATTTTCTAGCAGATTTGGTACTTAAAACCAACAGGCTGTGCCCTGGAAAGGACATCAGAATCTCCCATCAAGTTAACCCACTTTAGACAACGAGGCATACCCCCCAAAATAGAATCTAGTAACTAAAGCCTGGACTACTGTCTCCCCTCATTTCTCTCTTCTCCCAATCTCCACCAGACACGTATCCCTTGTTGGGAGCATAGTGTTACAACAACTCAACTGGGGGGGGGGGGGGGGGGGGGGAAGGAGAAAAGAGAGAAAGAAAGAGAAATCTTAATTTCCATACATGAAATCTACATTTTCATTAAGTGTTGTGGAATATTGACAGAGCTAAATTCTTGGCCAATTTTACCTTGTCTTAAAGGTCATTCTGGCCAACTGCAGTGCCATCATAACCCCAGAGATCTGCTAATTCAGTACAGGAGGTGAAAAATGGAACCCTACAGCATATCTAATCACCAGTGTTATGAGACTGCAGCAATGATAAAGGTTTACACTTATTCTATACTACACATAACTAATAGAAGTTCATAATGTATGGAATTAACAGCCCAAATAGGATTACAAGCTCAGTTCTGCCAATGTAAAGGGCACTGTTTCACTACAACTAGGTGTATATTTAAGTTGCTATAATGCACTTGTATTCCATACTTACTTGGAAAACTTGCTTCAACAAAGTTGAAAACTGGTTTAGGAGAACCAAGTCCTTTTACTGTGATTTCTTTGCTTCTCCTGTATTGTTCAATTTCTTGCTGCAAAGATCAAGAGTGTCAGATACAATAAATATTTAAATTTCTATTTTAACTTTAACACATAGAAACAGGCCATTTAACCCCATTCCACCCAATGAGATTATGGCCAATCTGTGACCCAATTCTGTCTTTCCCCAATAGCTCCTAATAGGGTTTTCAAAAATGTATCAATCCCAAAAGAATTAAAATTAATTTGACATAGCATCAATTTCAGTTTGCATAAAAGAGGTCTACACTACCACCTTTCACCATGTAGATCCAATAGTATCAATTTGTATTAGGCATGGAAAAACTAGATATTACATTTGATGGGAAGGTTCATGCCGATCAGCCAAGTTCGACTGAAATTAAACAAATGACAAATACAAAAAGTTGGTATTTTATGAATAATACTTCCTCACTGGAAATGCTTAGATTTTTGTCTAGTGACTCTCCTTCGCACGTTGAGACATCTCCACCAGGGGGAAACCAAACATTAGCTCAGAATGCTATCTATAGTACACTATACTTACTGAAGCATTTATCCTATTTAACAGTCATGTATATTTTAGTGGGCGGGGAAAGACGACGGTCCATTGGTGACTAAGAATGAATCACCGGCACCCTTACGAATAACCCATCAGCTACAAGCGTCATCCCAACATCCCCCACAGCCTTTGCCACACCATCGCCGGATTTTTCAGCGACTTTCCTTCCCCACCGTTCCCCCCCACCCCCCCAAAAAAAAAACCCATAACTGAAAATTAACTTAAATTCAACGACTTTCACTGCTTTTCCCTGGGCTAACGGTCTTGGACTTTGCAAGCTTATTTCACCGCTTCATTGCGCGTACAAAGTGCGGGGCTGCTAGCCGGCCGTACCAAAGTTCGGTTCATCACGTCTATGTGCTCGACATAGAAGTTCTTCTCGAATTTGGGCAGCTCGTCCAGGTCCCATTTTCTTTTCCTCAGCTTCTCCCCTGGTTGTCCGAATTTCCTGCCGGGAGGCGGCGCGTTTCTGTTGCCACCGAAGCGAGGTCCACCCGAGCCGAACCTGTAATAAAAATATTAGAATTTACATCCGAAGGTGGTGTGGGGGGGGGGGGGGGGGGGGGGAAGCAATATAGACGGGTACAAAGACGCAAAACAAAAAAGGCCCATCACATAGGGTACACAGCGAGCACTTCACCTGATGGTTTAACATCCATATTCTCGGTTCTCATTTCCCCCCTCCTCCTCCCTCCTCCCCCCCAATCACCACCATATCTCTCGGCCATTTTAGACACAAGGAGGAAACCGGCGACACGAGGTCAAACGAAGCATCGAAATATAAACAAATTAACATTTTAAAAAAAAACCGCAGTCAGACTAAAAACGACGAATTGAACGAATATTTAAATGGACTGAACAAAAAAAAAAAAATTAGGTCAAATAGCCAATTTTAAGTGACCAGTCTTCACAAATATCCTCTCGCTTATTTTTCTTTTCACAAAAAAAAAAAATCACTCAGGAGATAACAGTCGAGTTTTTTGTTTTAACGGACCACATAGCGGCCGCTCCTTCGCGTCCGTCAGAACAGAACCGGCATTTTAAAAAAAAAATTACAACAAATGTGTATTTCCTTTCGTTGATAAAAGAAACACGAACTTACCCGCCACGCTCCCTACTGCGGTCACCTCTATCATAACCAGGCATCATTAAAAGGCTGAATAAGGTACTTGACACTCAATGAAGAGCCCTACACGAAAAAGGGAGAAAGCCAGGTGGAGGCTGAAGCTAAAATGCCGGTTCCTTGTCCGCCTTTAGTCAAAGCCGGCGAGAGTGCGAGCCCGGAACTCATTCCCCAACCGCATATCCCTCCGCAATTCAAAAACTACGTAGCAACTCTGACCCAAATATCCTTTTCCTCCTTTCATCCGCTTCCCACTTCACTCCTGTATTCTTAATCTACATTACAAACGAATTTAATCCATCTCCCTCGCATCAAAGTGGTCTTCAAATAATTTCTCCACGCCCCATCTTTGATTTGACAGGACCTACTTTGTCTCGCTGATGATTACAAATGAGCGAGCAGAGACTCTTTTTTCCCCTTGACGACGGGATGACGTCAATAAAGCTTTGGAGTGGGAAACGTACAAATAAACATATAATGATTAAAGAAGAAATATTCCGGCGAATGCTGTTTATACATGGTTGCTGATGGATGAAAAAATATATATACGATTTTTTTTAAAAAAAAGAACTGCTTCGGGGGCGTTGCCGCACTGCTAACGCAGTTCCGCGGGTGGGCGGTTGGTGACGTCATGCTCTGAGCCAATCAGCGGAGAGAGACGGTTTAAATGTACAGGGCCCACTGGCTATGGAAGTTAGCTGACAGCAACATGACTGAGTTATAGTTAATGTGAGGGATTGGCATTTTTATTTATTCTTTCTTTAAAAAGCAGAAGAAATTGCATTTCGTCGAAGGGGAGAATTATAACAGTTACATTTCGAGTGGCAGAATGGAAGCGCAGGATGAGAGAGGTTGGTTATTGTTGACTTGCCTTCAGCACTAGGCCAGCTTGTGACCCTGCAATAGCACTGACAACTTTAACAAACTTTGCCAGTCTTATTAAACCACGTCAACTGCCACCTCTTTTAATTTCCATCGTACTCTTTTGTTTAGTAGGGTTTTTGAGTTGTGTAAACCAGGAAATGTTTTTGCTTCTCTCTCAGCTGTGTAGTAACAGTGTCAAGGTAACCATAAGCTTGTTTGTAGGTACCAATTGAAGCGGCTAAAAATGGGCGTGGAGGGTCTCGCCCAGCATATTGTGTTGATTAAACTCATTTCCAGTCAAATATGGTAAATAACGACTCAATGTATTTTATTCTCCATGTGTTACTATTTTAATATCAGCTCTCGCTGTGTTTTCCTTGTAGTGTTAAGGTGGCTGAGGGGGGTTGCTGATGTTGTAGTGTGATACCAATGGACAATTTTTTTTTCAAAGATTTTGATCTGTTAAAAGTATTGAAATGGAATCTGCTGGGTTCGATCTCTCCTGCCTTCGCCTAAGGTGGGTGAGATGCTGCGCCTTCCGTGTTTGTCGAATCGAAAGTGCTAATGCTGGTCTGTGACGCAACATATTGAATGTTCCTTCTAGTCAGGCTGTCTTTGTCAGGATTCTTTTCTCAGTCCTTTGGTTACTACTCTTCCATGCCTGTTTGACTTTGGTGTGATTTTTATTCTTGAGACCTGATTAAATATAATAGGAGCTAAACTATTTATTTAAATTATGGAGCTCCAAAATGTTCGTTCTTATATGTTGTAGCTAATTGTTATAATGTACTCGTGTGAAATAATGATCCTGGTGATATATTGAACTTGGGGAACTGGTATTACTAGCCGGCCTTCTGGATTAAAATTCACTTGTAATTGAAACTTTTGTAACTACTGTATGTTTATAACGTCTGGTAAAGTTTGCCTTACAAAAATTGTCAGTACTGGATTTTTGCAAAAGGCAAAGCTGTTAGAAAATATTTGTTTAAATAATAAACTGGGAAATAGCAATTAGTGTAAATAAACTCCTTCTCCTTCTATGCAGTGACCTGTGCACTAGAGCCCACACAAATAACTTAACTAGTCTAATATGCAATTAGAATACTGTATATCTAACTAACATCTGTGCTATGAGTCTAGCAATAATTGGTCAAGTAATAAATTGCTTAATCGGGACTCCTCAGTGACTTCAATCCTATTGCTCTTGGTTCATAACTGTTTGAAATGCGTACTACCGCCTGTTAGCTGCGCACCGGCTAGTTTTTTGCTTTCTGTCGAGGAGCAGTGGAGATGCAGTTCTTTTTGTCATGTTTCCTTACGCCCCAGTGAACCATATGACTACCATCTACTATGTGCCCTTAATAGAGTTTAATTCCAAGCGTGAATGGTAGTGGGTAACTAAACAAATAACTGGAGGAGGTGGCTCTACAAATATCCCCATCCTCAATGATGGAGAAGCCCAGCACATCAGTGCGAAAGATAAGGCTGAAGCATTTTCCGAGTTGATGATCCATCTCTGCCTCCTCCTGAAGTCCCCAGTATCACAGATGCCAGACTTCAGCCAATTCGATTCACTCCGCGTGACATCAAGAAACGACTGAAGGCACTGGATACTGCAAAGGCTATGGGCCCTGACAATATTCCAGCAGTAGTACTAAAGACTTGTGCTCCAGAACATGCCGCACCCCTAGCCAAGCTGTTCCAGTACATACAACACTGGCATGTACCCGGCAATGTGGAAAATTGCCCAGGTATGTCCTGTACACAAAAAGCAGGACAAGTTCAACCTGGCCAATTAGCTCCCCTTCAGTCTACTCTCAAACATCAGTAAAGTGATAGAAGGTGTTAGCGACAGTGCTATCAAGCGGCACCTCTTAGCAATAACCTGCTCAGTGACACTTAGTTTGGGTTCCGCCAGGGCCATTCAGCTCCTGACCTCATTACAGCCTTGGTTCAAACATGGACAAAATAACTGAGCTCGAGGTGAGGTGAGAGTAATTGCCCTTGACATCAAAGCAGCATTTGACAGAGTATAGCATCAAGGAGCCCTAGCAAAACTGGAGTCAATGGGAATCGGGGGGGAAAACTGTCCGCTGGTTGGAGTCATCCCTAGCACAAAGGAAGATGGTTGTGGTTATTGGACGTCAATCATCTGAGCTCCAGGACATCATTGCAGGAGTTCCTCAAGGTAGTGTCCTAGGCCCAACCATCTTTGTTCGCTGATGATTCCACAAGGTTCGGCACCATTCGCAACTCCTCAGATACTGAAGCAGTCCGTGTAGAAATGCAGCAAGACCTGGAAAATATCCAGGCTTGGGCTGATGTGTGGCACAAATGTTACTAGCCACTTAAGTGCCAGGCAATTACCATCTCTAACAAGAGAGAATCTAACCATCTGCCCTTGATATTCAATGGTATTAGAATCGCTGAATCCCCCACTATCAACGTCCTGGGGGTTACCATTGACCACAAACTGAACTGGAGTAGCCATATAATACCATGGCTACAAGAGCAGGTCAGAGGCTAGGAATCCTGCAGTGAGTAACTCACCTCCTGACTCCCCAAAGCCTGTCTACCATCAACAAGGCACAAGTTAGGAGTGTGATGGAATACTCTCCACTTGCCTGGATGGGTGCAGCTCCAACAACACTCAAGAAGCTCGACACCATCCAGGACAAAGCAGCCCGTTTGGCACCCCATCTACAAACATTCACTCCCTCCACCACTGGCACACACCGTGGCAGCAGTGTGTACCATTTACAAGATGCACTGCAGCAACGTTATTCGTGTAGGATTAGTATAAAATGGGTGGTTGATGGTCGACACAGACTCGGGCCGAAGGGCCTGTTTCAGTGCTGTATCTCTAAACTAAACTAAACGCACCAAGGCTCCTTAGCACCTTCCAAACCCACGACCTCTACTAACTAGAAGGACAAGGGCAGCAAATGCATGGGAACACCACCACCTGTAAGTTCCCCTCCAAGTTGCACACCATCTTGACTTGGAACTATATCGCGTTCCTTCACAGTCGCTGAGTCAAAATCCTGGAACTCCCTTCCTAACAGTACAGTGTGTGTACCTACCTCACATGGACTGCAGCGGTTCAAGAACGCAGCTCACCACTACCTTCTCGAGGGCAATTAGGGATGGGCAATAAATGCTGGCCTGGCCAGCGATGCCCACATGAATGAATGGGGAAAAAAAATTGAAAATGTTTAATTATATATCAAGAGGAAATCTTCCAGTAATCTGCAAGATCAACCAGTTTGTTAACTGAGGTAGAAAAGTTTAGCAGCAATCTGCTGCACAGTATTGAGATCTGGTGTAGATGAAAGAAAGATGTAATTTTGCATAGTGGCTTTTGTGACTGCAGGTTGTTCCAAAGCACTGTACAGCCAATGATGTACTTTTGAAGTGTAATATTGTAATAAAGGATCGATGGAGATGGGTTAGAATCTGTTTGGAGACTGGTCACAAGTGGTGTCCTGCAAAGATCACTATTGGGACTGTTGCTGTTGACTATTTTTATTAAGTTTTTGTCATGCTATATACCAGACTATAGATCAATTATACAAGCAGATCTAGATGAGCTGGGTGATTGGGTTTGTGACTGACAGATGATTAATTTGGAAAAATGCAGTGTTATGTAGGTGAGCAGGGTGAATGCTAAACATGTATACATGCAATAATTACTGAAGCTGGTGGAAAAAGACAGACAAGTGGGAATTCTAGGGCATAATCTTGGGTTTTCTTTTTTGATTGGCTATTAAGGTTTATGATTTGACGTTGACCCATATCGGTGGAAGTGTTTTTTTTATTATTCAGCATAAATGAGACTTGATACAATAGCTGACTAATTTACATGGTATGATTGAAAGTTGTATTATCCTGTTTATGCCTTGGGTAAAAGGCGCAGTAATAAATGCCTACACTCCCTGGTCTGAACCCCTGTCTTATCCTCAGTGTCTCTTGAAGTCATAGTTATACAGCACAGAAATAGGCCCTTCGGCCCACCGTGTTCATGCCGGCCATCAAGCCTATCTATGCTAATCCCATTTTTCAGCACTTGGCCCTTAGCCTTGTATGCTATGGCGTTTCAAGTGTTCATCTAAATACTTCTTAATTGTTGTGAGGGTTCCTGCCTCTACACCCCTTCAGGCAGTGTGTTCCAAATTCCAACCACCCTCTAGGTGCAAAAACGTTTCCTCACATCCCCTCTAAACCTCCTGCCCCTTACCTTAAATCTATGTCCCCTGGTTATTGACACCTCCACTAAGGGAAAAAGCTTCTTCCTATCTATGCCCCTCATAATTTTGTATACCTCAATCGGGTCCCCCTTCAGCCTTTTCTGCTCTAAGGAAAATAACCCTAGCCTATCCAGTCTCTCTTCATAGCTGAAATGCTCCAGCTTGGGCAACATCCTGGTGAATCTCCTCTGCACCGTCTCCAGTGCAATCATATCCTTCCTATAGTGTGGCGACTAGAACTGTACACAGTACTCCAGCTGTGGCTTAACTAGCGTTTTATACAGCTCATAACCTCCCTGCTCTTGTATTCTATGCATCGGCTAAAAGAAATGTAGAAAATAGGAGCAGGCCATTTGGCCCTTCGAGTCTGCTCCGCCATTCATTATGATCATGGCTGATCATCCAACTCAGTAGCCTGTTCTGGCTTTCGCCCCATACGCTTTGATCCCTTTAGACCCAAGAGCTATATCTGACTCCTTTTTGAAAACATACAATGTTTTGGCCTCAACTGCTTTCTGTGATGGCGAATTCCACAGGCTCACCACTCTCTGGGTGAAGAAATTTCTCCTCATCTCAGTCCTGAAAGGTTTACCCCTTATCCTTAGACTATGACCCCTGGTTCTGGACTCTTTATTTCACCCCCCCCCCCCCCCCCACCACCATCAGGAACATCATTCCTGCATCTACCCTCTCAAGTCCTGTTAGAACTTTATATGTTTCTATGAGATTCCTCCCCCGCCCCTTCTTCTGAACTCCAGCGAAAATAATCCTAATCAACTCAATCTCTCCTCATACGTTAGTCCCGCCATCCCAGAAATCAGTCTGGTAAACCTTCGCTGCATTCCCTCTATAGCAAGAACATCTTTCCTCAGATAAGGAGACCAAAACTGCACACGCTATTCCAGGTGCCGCCTCACCAAGGCCCTGTATAATTGCAGCAAGACATCACTGCTCCTGTACTCGAATCCTCTCGCTATGAAGGCCAACATACCATTTGCCTTTTTTACCGCCTGTTACACTAGCATGCTTACCTTCAGTGACTGGAGAACACCCAGGTCTTGCTGCATATTCCCCTCCTTCAATTTATAGCTGTTCAGATAATCTGCCTTCCTGTTTTTGCTACCAAAGTAGATAACTTCACATTTATCCTGCATTAGCCCACTCACTCAACATGTCCAAATCACCCTGAAGCCTCTCTGCATCC
The DNA here is from genome assembly GCF_036365525.1 of Heterodontus francisci. Lineage (NCBI taxonomy): Eukaryota > Metazoa > Chordata > Chondrichthyes > Heterodontiformes > Heterodontidae > Heterodontus > Heterodontus francisci. The sequence goes on from NC_090396.1 coordinate 66,747,028, forward strand.
TCCTCACAACTTATTCTCCCACCCAGTTTTGTGTTCTTTGCAAATTTGGCAATATTACATTTAGTTCCCTCATCTAAATTATTAATATATATTGTAAATAGCTGGGGTCCTAGCACCGATCCCTGTGGTACCCCACTAGTCACTGCCTGCCGTTCGTAAAAGACCCATTTATCCCTACTCTTTGTTTCCTGTTCACCAACCAATTTTCTATCCATCACAATAAACTACCCCCAATCCCATGCGCTTTAATTTTACATGCTAATCTCTTATGTAGGACTTTGTCGAAAGCCTTCTGAAAGTCCAAATAAACCACATCCACTGGCTCCCTCTCATCAACTCTACTGGTTACATCCTCGAAGAAGTCTAGTGGATTTGTCAAGCATGATTTCCCTTTCATAAATCTATGCTGACTCTGCCCAATTCTACCACTGTTCTCTAAATGCTCTGTTATAAAATCTTTGATAATGGACTCTAGAATTTTCCCCACTACCGACGTCAGGCTGACTGGTCTATAATTCCCTGCTTTCTCTCTACCTCCCTTTTTAAATAGTGGGGTTACATAAGCTACCCTCCAATCTGTAGGAACTGTTCCAGAGTCTATAGAATCTTGGAAAATGACCATCAATCGATCCACTATTTCTAGGGCCACTTCCTTAAGTACTCTGGGATGCATACCATCAGGCCCTGGGAATTTATCGGCCCTCAATCCCATCAATTTCCCCAACACCATTTCTCTACTAATACTGATTTCTTTCAGTTCCCCTCTGTCACTAAGCCCTGTGTTCCCCAATATTTCTAGTATGATATTTGTATCTTCCTTTGTGAAGACGGAACCAAAATATGCATTTAGTTGGTCAGCCATTTCTATATTGCCCATAATAAATTCCCCTCTTTCTGACTGTAAGGGACCTACATTTGTCTTCAATCTTTTTCTCTTCACATACCTATAGAAACTTTTACGGTCAGTTTTTATGTTCCCCGCCAGCTTGCTCTCATACTCCTATTTTCCTCTTCTTAATCAATCCCTTGGTCCTCCTTTTGCTGAATTCTAAACTGCTCCCAATCCTCAGGTCTGTTGGTTTTTCCTGGCAAATTTATATGCCTCTTCCTTGGATCTAATGCTATCTCTAATTTCCTTTTGTAAGCTATGGTTTGGCTACCTTTCCCATTTTACTTTTGCGCCAGACAGGGATAAACAATTGTTGCAGTTCATCCATGCGCTCTTAAAATGTTTGCCATTGCCTATCCACCGTCATCCCTTTTAAGTAACGTTCCCCAATCCGTCATGGCCAACTCGCACCTCATACTAAGATTCAGGACCCTTGTCTCGGAATCAACTACGTCACTCTCCATCTTGATGAAGAATTCTATCATATTATGGTCGCTTGTCCCCAAGGGGTCTCGCACCACTAGATTGTCAATTATTCTTCTCTCATTACACAATATCCAGTCTAGGATGGCCTGTTCTCCATTTGGTTCCTCAATGTATTGGTCCAGAAAACCATCCCTTATACAATCCAAGAATTTCTCCTCTGTGGTAGTGTGATTAATTTGAGTTGCCCAATCTATATGCAGATTAAATTCACCCATAATTACAGATGTTCCTTTATCGCATGCATCTCTAATTTCCTGTTTAATGCCATTCCCAACATCACCACTACAGTTTGGGGGTTTATATACAACTCCCACTAACATTTTTTGCCCCTTCGTGTTTCTCAGCTCTACCCATACAGATTCCACATCGTCAGAGCTAATATCTTTCCTCACTATTGCGTTAATTTCCTCTTTAACCAGCAATGCAACTCCACCGCCTTTTGCTTTTTGTCTGTTCTTTCCTAAATACTGAATATCCCTGGATGTTCATTTCCCATCCCTGGTCACCTTGCAGCCATGTTTCCATATTCCTGACTATATCATACCCGTTTACATCTAATTTGCATGATTAATTCATCCACTTTATTGCGAATGCTCCGCACGTCAAAAAGACAAACCTTAAGGCTTTGTGCCTTAACATTACTTGTCCTCTTCCCACTATTTGTCGCTGTGGCCCTGTTTGATTCTGGCCTTTGATTTCTCTGCCTATCTCTTATTCCCCTTACTGTCTTTTGTTCTTGTCTTTGATTTCTCCCCCCCCCCCCTCTGCCTCCTTCCAAAGGTTCCCACCCCCCTGCCATTTTAGTTTAAACCCTCCCCAACCACTCTAATAAATACTCCCCCTGGGACATCAGTTCTGGTCCTGCCCAGGTGTAACCCATCCAGTTTGTACTGATCCCACCTCCCCCAGAACTGTTCCCAATGCCCCAGGAATCTAAAACCCTCCCCCTCACACCATCTGTTCAGCCACGTATTCATCCGATTATATCCTGCTATTTCTACTCTGACTAGTACGTGGCACTGGTAGTAATCCTGAGATTATTACCTTTTGAGGTCCTACTTTTCAACTTACTTCCTAGCTCCCTATATTCTGCTTTTCGGACCTTTTTTTTTAACCTATGTCGTTTGTACCAGTGTGTACCACAACCACTGGCTGTTCACCCTCCCCCTTCAGAATGTCCTCTGAGACATCCTTGACCCTAGCACCAGAGAGGCAACATACCATCCTGGAGTCTCTTTTGCGGCCACAGAAACTCCTACCTATTCCCTTTACAATTGAATCCGCTATAACTATTGCATTCCCACACTTTTTACTCCTCCCCTGTGCAGCAGAGCCAACCGTGGTGCAATGAATTGGGCTGTTGCTGCTTTCCCCTGTGAAGCCATTCCCCCCAACAGTATCCAAAGCAGTATACCTGTTTTGCAGGGGAATAGCCACAGGAGATTCCTGAACTGCCTGCCTAGTCCTCTTGCTCTGTCTGGTGGTTACCCATTCCCTTCCTGCCTGTGGAGTCTGAGCCTGCGGTGTGACCACCTCTCTATGTGCTATCCACGATACTCCTTGTGGATGCTCCACAGTGTTCCCAGCTGCCGCTCCAGTTCCGGAACCTGGACTTCCAGGAGCTGCAGCTGGACACAATTCCTGTGCACATGCTGGTCCCAGGCACTGGAAATGTTCCCGGCTTCTGACATGGAGCACACCACGGCTTTGAGATCTCCTGCCATGACTTAACCATTTAAATTAAATTAAACCTTCTGGAAGATCTTAATGTCCAATAATATCAGTTACTCTAGGGCACTTCTTCCCTGGTCCTCATTACTACAGAACTCCCTTAAAAAAAAAAACACTACTTACTATATTTGAAAGAAACTTTAAACTTTTAAACTTTTCTTACCTGAGATACTTACCCAGCTATTTAGAGCTATTCCCTTTCAGCAGTGACTCACCAACCAATCACCTTGCAGCTCTCCTGTGACATCACCGTTGGCTTTTTTGTTCAAAACTCCGGCGCGCTGGAAGAGGTTCGACTGCTCTTCCGGAAGGTAAAAAAGTCAAGTATCCCATATGCCTTCCTAACCACCTTATCTACCTGTGCTGCTGCCTTCAGTGAGCTATGGACAAGTACACCATGGTCCCTCTGACCCTCTGTATTTCCTATGGTCCTACCATCCATTGTATATTCCCTTGTCTTGTTGGTCCTCCAAAAATGCATCACTTCACACTTCTCATGGTTAAATTCCATTTGTCATTGCTCTGCCCATCTTAGAAGCCCATCTATATCGTCCTGTAGCCTTCCACACCTTCTATCTATTCAGAACCCCCACCCCCCCCCCCCCCTTTTTATACATTTTTTAAAATAATAAACCAAAACCACTGAATTTCTTTCCACCAATCATTGACTTACAGCCATCCAATTGTGGAGAGATTGTGGCACAGTGGTGATGTCACTGGACTAGTAATTCAGAGGCACAGGCTAATACCCTGGGGAGGTGTGTTCAAATCCCACCACGGCAGCTGGGGGAATTTAAATTCAATTAATTAATGAAAATCTGGAATTGAAAGCTAATTTCAGTAATGAGAAATGGTAAGCTAGTCTCAGGAATGCTGTCATGACATCATGACGGCATCATCGATTGCTATAAAAACCCATCTGGTTCACTAATACCCTTTAGGGAAGGAAACTGCTATCCTTGCCTGGTCTGGCCTACCTGTGACTCCAGACCCACAGCAATGTGGTTCACTTTTAACTGCCCTCTGAAATGGCCTAGCTATTCTGTTTAGTTCAAGGGCAATTAAGAATGGGCAACAAATGCTGACCTGCCAGTGATGCCTACATCTCAAAAGAATTTTTTTTAAAAATTATAGAGCTAGCATGTACATAACCCTGGCTTTGCTCAGGTTTTGGTCTAATAATCCCTGCTGTTGTTTTTCTACTGTTGAAACTGTTCTCAGTCCAGTTGTGACGTTGCATGGGGGCATCTTTTATACTGGCCTTAATGGCCTAATGATTCTGGCTAGCGGTACCTCCTCATCCTGTCTTGAGCCATGATACCAGTCTTCCCTTACTCCTTTTATCACATTCCAGTTGAGGCACCTGGTCTCAATTCCCTTGGGAGCATAGCTGCCTCTACTTGCTGTTTAATTTTTTTCAAAATATATAGAAATCATAGAACGTTTAAGGCACAGAAAGAGGCCACTTGACCCATCGTGTCTGTGCCAGCTGAAAACCGATCCACCTATTCTACTCCCACCTTCCGTAGCCCTGCAGCTTACGGCACTTGAGGTGCATTTCCAGACTCCTTTTGAATGAGTTGAGGGTCTCTGCCTCAACTACCCTTTCAGGCAGTGAGTTCCAGACCATCATATACATTATTCATAAAATTTGTAAAATTATATTACATAACAGTTAAAATTTGACAGTGCAATATAGTTCAATTTCTTTCAATATGGTATGTGGCACTCTTGGGTGCCTCACTATACTTGCAAGTACATGTTTTGTTTACAGTATACATTTCATGTCAAACATACAGTCTGAGGGGTTTTACACCGGTTCCAGCCCCTCGGTGTACTATGGCAGCAGGGCCTTGGACTGTGGCCTGCTCTTTTAATTGAATTAGCCATATTACCCATTACCTCTCTTTTTTAATTGTCCCACTTCTCCTACTACCTCTTCCCTAATGTTATCCACACCTGCAAGTCATAACTATCTCATGTTTTGTTTTACCTTTTGTATTAACATACATGTGTCTATTGCTATTCTTATAGCAGTATTCTAATTAAGCACTTATGCTAACAAGCAGCTCGTGAACATACAATAGAGCCCCCAAGATACTTTAACAATCACAATCTCTATAGGTTCATGAACCTATATGCTGTGAGGCAATAGCTAGAGCACGCAATGTTCTAAGGTGACATTTCATGAGCCCTGAGGGCAGTGAAATGATCTGCTTCCAGAGCTTTGCTAATATCAATTTGGGATGCATGCCAGGCAGTTCTTTTAGATTGTGTTATATAAGTGTTGACTGTCATTTCCTGTCATCAGCTGGATTTTATTACTCAATATACAGTAATTGTGACATAATCATTAATCCTTATAACATGATCATAGTCATTCGAATGTAGTAATTGTCAGTTGCTATCACAATGGCTACTTTATGCAACACTGAACTTTGCAACACATTACAAAAAATGTTGAAATTTTAGTACACTGGTGTGACTTCAAGGATATAATCTCAATTTATGATTCAAATGACTCAAACTACACCCATCCTCTACTGCCTTTTAATTCATTTAGCTGTTGGCCTTGACTCAGTGGGGAAGCACTATTGCCTCTTGTCAGTAGATTGTGGGTTCAAATCCCACTCCAAAAATTTGAGCCCATAATCCAGGCTGGTGCACTACCGAGGGAGTATTGCACTGGTCAGAATTGCCATCTTTCAGATGAAACATTAAACTGAGGCCTAAGTTCCATGATGCTATTCAAAGAAGAGCAGGGGAGTCCTCTCCAGTATCCTGGCCAAAAATTATCCTTCACATCACTGTGACTGGGAGTCTGATTCCTCTTGTTTAACTGCAGATAACCCTGAAAGCCAGTGCTCTTATATTGGTGTTCTTGGCTAGAAGCTTACAAAGCTCTGTGCTGGTAAGTTACTTGGCTTTAGCTGGTTGAAATCCAGGGGTATCTTGTGTGGGAAGGGCTCCCAAAGCTTCAATGTCACCAAACTCTGCTTCTTTGGGCTTCAGTAACTAACATGCCCCTTGGGCAATGAGGTTGTAGTCCCCATAGTAGACAAACTAACTCCTATTTCTGTGAATTGTCCAGTTATTTGGTTTAAAGGCTCTTGAGCATAGCATGCGGCTTTTGAGTATGTCCAAGACTGGTTTGACCAGAAAAAGTAAAACTGAGTCATTTTTGGTACAACTTGCATGTGTCTGAATTTACAATGTGTCACAATGCACTGTTTGCAATTTTTTTGAATAGAACTTTTAAAAATTGGAAATTTAGACATCAACAATTGATATTATAGCATGGAGTCACTTCTGCTTCAATGGAATTTGACCTTTTTTTAAAAAATTGCACAACAAGCTATACATTGTTTACAAAGTGTTTTTTTAAAGAGGTGGAGGAATATAAAGATGTGTTTCAGAGGGTGTCAATAGTTTTAAACTTTTACAAATATACTCTCTTATTTCCTGATCTGATTCTTAAAAGTGAAATTGCATTTTAAGTTACACTTTGAACCCAGTAAGTTTCATATTCTTGTGGAAAATTTATACATGCCACCTTTATTAATTTAATCTGTCTCACGTCAACCTGTCTACAGGTATACTCTTCACAATCTACCACAAAAAAAAGTTGTATGCTAATTTTGCTCTTTTTCTGCTCTTCATTCTAGATTGGGTTACTGTTGCCAATAATCTTCTTCGCAAGTGCCAAATTAATCAGAGGGTGACAAAGCTTTGTGAGTGTGATGCAGGTGTATTTATTGCTCTTTATGAAGCTATTCTCGGTGAAAAGGTCCCAGGTAAGTGAGTCACAATTGATCATTTATAATAAAGAAATCTTGCTCAGTACTGTAGCAGTTTCAAAGGTTTGACATGCTATGCTGCTGTATTTAATGAGCAAAATTTGCATGTGATCTCTTAATCTATTGCAGATTACATAGCAACACCAAAAACTCAGGAAGACGATGCCCATAACGTGCAGGCAGTGATAGATTCATTGGCTTTGGACTACTTACAAATCAGTTTGTCGCATATAACTGGTCAGTAATAAATGAGGCAACTTTTATGTCTCAAAATGGAAAATACGCTTTAAAACAAAATTCTCACAGCTTCACTTGTATGCAGAGAATGTATGATATTTATGTTATGTTCACATGTAAAAGCTGTGGATGTTCAGAATTTGTTTTGAGTTCTAGTGCCGATGTCATAGCACTGGTGGCAACACAAACAATTGTGCAAGGTTCTGCATCCACGGTTGCTTCCAAGTAATGCTTGAGAACTAACATGTTTGCTAGAATTGTGGGCATAACATTAAGGTGCCACTGAAAAGTAATTTGCCTAATATAATCCATGTAAAGTAGTGCCTCTTTCCTTTTTCCTTCCCCACCCCACCCCCCCACCCCACCGCCCCTCTTGCCCAGGAGAGAATATTATTCAGAATGACAAAGAAAGTATCCGGAATTTGTTGGAAATTTTTGATGGTTTGCTAGAATATCTCACAGAACAGATAAGTGAGGCTTCCTCCCAGCATGGTAAGTAATTGTGATTTTTTTTTTTAATAACCTGAGTAGAACAACAAGCTTCCTAGTTCGACTTTTATTTTTGAAAAGATTTGTTTTAATCGCTGTAACCAGCTGATCACACCAGCTTCTATGACATAACTTCAAAAAGAAACCTAAATCTGAACTTTGGCCTGTTGATGTACTTTCTGCAGCTGCCCTCCTTTAATGGCACTGGAGTACCTACACCACATGGACTACAACAGTTCAAGAAGGCAGCTTGCCATCATCTTCTCAAGGATAATTAAGGATGGGCAATAAATGGTGGCCTTGCCAGCAATGCCGCATCTCATTAATGATTTTTTAAAAAAATGATGGAGTACTGCAAGAGATTGAGTGTCTTATTCTTCTGAAATTTAACAACTGTAGTTTGAAAGTTTACCTATACTGATTTTAGGTTTGGACAGACTATGGGCTGAAATTTATACTCCTGCTTCCAAAATCGGTGGCGGGCAAAAACAATGGCGGGCCGCAGTGATATTAAGCGTGGAAGCTCATTTAAATAGATGGGGTAAACCGTCCCCGGCAATGGCGCCAGCTGCCTGTGCGCAGGCGCTGACGCCATTTATAAAGGGCTCTGAGGGGCTGGATCCATGGGAAACCCCTCGAACTGTATCGTTGATATTTTCATTTGCTGTAAATGTGAAACTGTAATTGGCATGACAATAGTGAAATGGAAGGGTTGTGAAGAAACTCATGATAGTATAGAAGGAAACTGATCTCCCTTGCAATGTTTGTATTTTTTGGTGCTGTTTGAAACTGTTTTTGGCAATGTAATTTTTGCAGATTTTTATGAATAAAGTATATTTTGGAAATAAAAATTTTTTTTATAAAGGGCTTTGAGCCTGACCGTTCCATTTAAATTTTTAAAGGCACATTGATTTAAATAAATTTAATCTTGCCCCTCTCCCATTTTCCCCCCCACCCCCTACAAAAGACTTGCTTTGTTCAGCTGATCTTTCCCCTCCAAAGTGCATAAACATTGCCCTATAACCCTTCGCACCATCCCCTAAACCAATAATATGACTTGGACCCTGCATCTCCCCACCCCGCCCACTCCACACTGAGAAATCTGCCTGCACCCCCCCACCCACCATTGCTCCACCTCTATTCCTCGGACGGGGATCCAAAGGCGCGTGAGTGCCGGCCACCTGCACGAAGATTGCTCTGGGACAGATCGGGCGCGTAATGATAAATTCATTAAAATAAAATGAATTAATTACAATATCTAAATTGGGCTCCCATCGCTGAGTGGCAGGGGGGCCTCTCTGCAGCTGGCAATATCGGGCCGGGCCTTCACAGCGTCGAGGTCTGTGGCAGGCCTCTCCCGGAGGCATTTTCCAGCCCTCCCGACATTGTGGTGGGGCGGTCTGTAAAATTCAGCCCTATATGCATGTTATTTCATTAAAGGCAGTCTCCTTCATAAGAGGAAGTGCTTATTGTAGCTCATGTGGGTTTGCCCAATAACATCCAAAATTGGCCTGTATAAAACAGCCCACTTCCTGAAGTTTTGCCTAGGTGGTCATGGAATAGCACCAAGTCTGAAGCATAAACACTGGCATTGATCAATTGGACCTAATAACCTGTTTCTGTGCTGCACATTCTATCTAATGTGTCTGTCGGTTTACCAGAAGCTTTTTGTAATTGGGTACTACAGTGGATTGAATGCAATACTGATCTAAATTTTATTTTACAGTTAACAACTTGTATTTATATAGTGCCTTTTAACATAATAAAACATCCCAAGGTGCTTCACCGGAGCATTATAAAACAAAGTATGACACTGAGCCACAAAAGGAGATATTGGGTCAGATTATCGAAAGGTTGGTCAAAGAGGTAGGTTTTAAGGAGTGTCTTAAAGAAGGAAAGTGAGGTAGGGAGGGTATTCCAGAGCTTGGGGCCTAGGCAACTGAAGGCACGGCCACCAATGTTGGAGTGATTTAAAATTAGCGATGCGCAAGAGGCCAGAATTACAGAAGCGTAGATATCTCCAAAGGGTTGTGGGGCTGGAGGAAATTATAGAGATAGGGAGGTGCAAGACCATGGAGGGATTTGAAAACGAGGGTGAGAATTTTAAAATCAAGGTCGTTGCTTGCCTGATGGCCAGTGTAGGTCGGCGAGCACAGGTGTTGTAGGGGAACAGGACTTGGTGCAAGTTAAGACATGGGCAGCAGTTTTGGATGACCTTTAAATTTATGGAGAGTAGAATATGAGAGACCAACCAGGAGTGTGTTTGAATAGTTAAGAGGTAGCGGAGGCACGAATGAGGGTTTCAGCAGCCGATGGGCAATGTAACAGATTTGGAAATAGGCTGTCTTAGTGAAGACACGAATATGAGATCAGAAGCTCATATCTGGGTCAAATATGATGCCAGTGTGAAATAAATTGGCATAATTTCAGACTGTTGTCGGAGAGGGATGGAGTCGGTAGCTAGGGAACAGAGTTTGGAGTGGGGACCAAAAACAGTGGCTTCAGTTTTTCCAATATTTAATTGGAGGAAACTTCTCATCCAGTACTGGATGTTGAATAAACAGTAATAGTTTAGCAACAGTGGAGGAATCGAGAAAAATGTTGGGGAGATGGAGCTGAGTGTCATCAGCATACATGTGAAAACTAATGCTATGCTTTTAGATGATGTTGCTGAGATGAGAATTAGGAGGGGGACCAAGGACAGATGCTTGGGTGACACCAGAAGTAATGCTGCAGGAGCAGGAAGATCATTGCAAGTGGTTCTCCGGCTACAATTAGATAAGAATGGAACCAGGTGAAAGAGTCCCACCCAGCTGAATCACAGTAGAGAGGCATTGGAGTAGGATGGTGTAGTTAACTGTGTCAAAAGCTGCAGACAAGTTGTGAAGGACAATCACAGCCACGTAGGATTCCATTTATGACTTTGATCAGAACAGTTTCAATACTGTGGCAGGGGCGGAAACCTGGTTTGGAGGGATTCAAACATGGAGTTCTGGGAACGATGAGAATGGATTTGGAAGGTGATAACACATTCAAGGACTTTGGAGAGGTTGGAGATGGAATCGTAGTTTGGAAGGGCAGTGGGGTCAAGGTTTTTTTTTTGAGGAGAGGGCTTATAACTGCACATTTAAAGGCGAGCAGGGCAACACCCGTAGAGAGAGAGAGAGAGCTATTTACAGTATCAGCTAACATGGGGGTGAGGAGGGGAAGTTGAGTGATCAGTTAGTGGGGATAGTTTCGAGGGAATAGGAGGTACAGATACAATCGAGGATTTATGCAGAACCATTTGAAAAAAAAATTGGTGGTTTTGGAAATGGCTGCATTAACTGATGTCCAATATTACATGGTTCTAATTTTTCCTTTCCTGTACACTTTCTTTTTATACTTCCCTGTATGTAGAAAATGCTGATCCAGTGAGGTGTTTGGAGCTCAGCACCTTTTTTTTTTATCCAGTTAGTTGCTCAGCCATACTGACCAGGCAAGCTATGGATTTGATCCCCAATCTGCACTGAGTTATCTGATCTCTGCTGAAACAGCAACAGGGGTGGTACAATTGGCTTCCATATCCTTCTTTAGAAGTGGAAAATTGGTCATGGTTCCTACTGCAAGTTGCCGCATGAAAACCTTTTGTATGCATATATCTGGTGAGAACAGCATTGGCTCAGCTGTAATTCTCCATGTAGTCAGATAACCTGTCAAGGCTCACATGAATAGTGACCAATTTGGTGAGGTACCAAAGCATGACTAGTACCATGCAATTGTTCTTCGCATGAAGTAATTCCTTTAGGAGGGGAGGAGAAAAAATTTGCAAGAGAAAAAATTAATAAAACAATTTTATTCCCTCTTTATTTCGGTAAATATAAAAAAATGCATCATTTGACTTTTTTCTCCCCTTTTCTAATATATTTTAAAATAGGTGATCCTGACTTGCTGTCCAGTGAAGCAATATCTGTAATTAGAGGTGTGCTTCAAGAGGAACTAGGGGACTCGTACAAAGAGAGGGTCCCTGGAGCAGGAGCACATACATCAAAAGCGTAAGGTCTATTTTCTGAGCTTGTAGAGTACTTATATTTCGGTAAATCAAAGAAATGACTGAATTGCTTCGATGTGGCAAATGGTGAATGATTACTTTGCGTCAGTATGGGCTTGTTTGGTACCCTCTGTTCTGAGTTAGAAGGCTGTGGGTCCAAGGCATGAGTATGCAACCTAGGCTGTCACTTAAAATGCAGTACAGAATGAGTGCTCTGTTGTCATAAATGCAACCTTTATAAATGCATATTAAGATGAACCTGCACTAACTTACCCACTAATTTTTTATTTTGTGTGTATGGCCCCTTTAAATTTTTTCTTTTTGCGCAGCTGCACATGCACAATAACTTAAGGGACTGATTTGTGTGTGACCAGCATAGGCACTTTCAAGTTACTGTGCAGCTTACAGGGAACATTGGCCCCCAACCTACCTATTCAGGTGGATGTAAAAGATTGTATGGTACTAAAGCAAGGGGGTGAAAGGTTATTGGGGGTAGATGGAAATGTGGAGTAATCAGTTCAGACATGAATTATTGAATGGTGGAGCAGGCTCGAGGGGCTGAGTGGCCTACTCCTGCTTCTAATTCGTATGTTCATACTATTGGAAAGAGGGATGGGTGCTCTTCCTGGCCAATAATCCTGTCTCAACCAGCATCACTAATACAAAAATTAATTTGCAAATTGCTGTGTTTGATCATGCTTCAGGTTTTTAAAATATTTTCTACAGGAAGGATTGGGGGGAGGGGGGAATATATTTTGAAGGATAACTTTTATTGCTACAGTTTTAAAAAAAAAAGACTGGTCTGAGATGATGGATTTTAATGAGCTAGCCTTGTGATGTTTCATCATGAACTGTAAATAATATGAAATTTGATGGTTTGTTTCTAATTGCTAACCATAGAAAAATTACAGCACAGAAGGAGGCCATTCAGCCCATCGTGTCCGTGCCATGTCCGTACCTCACACCAATTGTGTTGGAAGTTTTTTTGATCACTTTTGACCAACAGTCAGAAATGCATCAGAAGTTTAAATATCTAAAAAGCAGTCAATCATTTGTAATAGACCTGCAGTGGAGTCAAAGGCCTTTGAAAAGGCAGAGAACTTGAGCAGTTTATGAAGCAGATGATCCACCAAAGTGGGATAACATACCATAGTGCAGAAACTATTTTCATGTTTTTGCACAGTAAATAGGTTGTATCAATTTGATCTGTAAATCTGATCATAACTTGCTCTGTACTTTTATCACTGTACTGAGGGATAAAGCAGCTCAGCGACTCAAATCAGGCTCACCCAATGTAACTTGATCTGTCTTTGGACAGATTTAGCAGATTAATGTGCAAATGACATGGATATCCAGCTCATGTCACGAGGGTTCTGTTGTTGTGCATGCAGATGTGGGGCCACCAAAATAAGATCACACCACTTATGGGAGCAACCATGGTGATAGCATTTCAAAACAAATTAATTGGCTGTGAAGTAATTTAGGGTGTTCTAAGGATGGGATAATGACTCTATTATAAATGCAAGTTCTTGTTTAATACAGGTTTTCTTTGGTATTGCTCTATCTTCTAAACACCCCCCCCCACCCCCGACCACCACCCCCCTACCCCAGACCACTGCCCCCCCCACCCCGCCCCCAACCGAATGGCCAATAAGTTTTTGTTTGCGGGTTGTTGAAACTTGCATGAAGGTATAAATTATGATCTGAATTTTCTTGTGCATTTTAAAATATATAGTTTAATGTATATGCTGATATTTAAAACTGTTCTTGACTGGTCTAGCTCATCATCTTCTGTGCACACATGGGATGGAGATGGATCTGAATCCACCAATGAGCTCATCCGGCTTGGTGAATCTGCTTGTACATACAGCCACAGAAAGAGCACAGGTAATCATTGATAAATCTTTACAGTAAGAGCCCAGTATTGTGGTCTGTGATTACATATTCTGTGTGCTTTATGTTTAGACATGTTATTGCATTTAAAAAGAAAACAATACAGTTTCCATTATTACTTTTATTGGAGCTTTTCAAATTTTATTTTTGGTCTTTAAAAGATTGCTTTTCTTTCTTTCTTGAGACCTACCTGAATTTTATCAGAATAGTGTCAAGCAATCAGAACAAAAATTGAAGACATTGTACCAAGGGAAAAATGGGATTTTCTCTTTTCCTGCTAGTTCTGCCACTGTACCTCTACCTGACACTAATCAGGAAGAAATGCTGAAACCAGGAAGTAAGTAGAAAAATAATATTTATTTATAATTAACAGTGCCTCTAGGTGGGTGACAACTTACATTTTTATTTTGTTAAAGAATTCTTCTGCCTAGATGGAAACTCTTCTAATTATTTTTTGCCCAGAAGTTTGTGACTTTGAATCCTAAGACTGCCTTAGATTTTTTTCCCCACCCTACTTGTCTTCTAAGCAACAGTAAGGACATTCTGTATAAAAGCAAAATACTGTTGATACTGGAAAACAGAAATAAAAACAGAAAATGCTGGAAATACTGAGCAGATCCGGCAACATTGTGGAGCGAGAAACAGAGATAACGTTTCAGGTCAATGACCTTTCATCAGAAGTGGAAAAATTGAGATGTTAAACTGGTTTTAAGCAAGTACAGAGGCTGGGAAAGGTGGAGAGGGGAGGAAAGAACAAAAGGGAAGGGGGTGGATGGCAAAAAAGACAAAATGCATAATAGTGCAAGACAATTTCTAAATTTTCCAGTTCTGAAGAAAGGTTATTAACCTGAAACGTTGGCTCTGTTTCTCCCTGCACAGATGCTGCCTCACCCTGCTGAGTATTTCCAGCATTTTCTGTTTTTATTAAGGACAGTCTATCTCCGGGGGAATGAAGTATAAATGAAACCTGCTCATCCAGCTTAAATCTAGACACCTGAGCTCGGTAGTATTGATGGCAATGGATCAAGTTCTTTGGTACAAAACTGCTGCACCAACAGCCTAAAGCAATGATGTGTGTTGCATAGAAGTTGTTTGTCTCTGCTTTACTGTCGAAGCAATTTGACATAATTATTTGAGACTTTTTATTTTATCCATGATTACATTGGATAATTTTTATTTCACATTTACAGTAATTTCACAGAATTGGTAATTCCCAACTTTTAGAAAAGCAGCAATAGCAACCCAGAGTAATAATGAGTCTGATTTATGTCAGATTTATGATTTAGGGATGGGCAATAAATGCTGTCCTAGCCAGCATTGCCTACATCCTATACTTTGCTGTTTTTTTAAAATTCATTTAATGAACTGTCTTTCTGGTAAAATTCCATATGTTGATTTAATGGAAAAGTTGCCATTTCAGCCATCCAATATCTTCACAAACATTGGGCCAGATCTTGATGTCAAATAATGTTGAGGCTAAAGACACTTGCCATTCTTTATGCATAAATGGTAACAGCAACTTCAAGTGAAGAGCAGTTGCATGGTTAACTTCAGACATCCAAAAGTTGTTGGAGTTGTGTGGCTCTGCTGTTAGTTTTTTTTTTAGTTTAGAGATACAGCACTGAAACAGGCCCTTCGGCCCACCGAGTCTGTGCCGACCATTAACCACCCATTTATACTAATCCTACACTAATCCCATATTCCTACCACCTACCTATACTAGGGGCAATTTATAATGGCCAATTAACCTATCAACCTGCAAGTCTTTGGCATGTGGGAGGAAACCGGAGCACCCGGCAGAAACCCACGCAGACACAGGGAGAACTTGCAAACTCCACACAGGCAGTACCCAGAATTGAACCCAGGTCTCTGGAGCTGTGAGGCTGCGGTGCTAACCACTGTGCCGCCCATAGCTTTGCGAAAACAGCATTCCAATGTGTGCCTCGCCATTGATGTGCATTGAATGTTGTGAAGTTGGTGTATCTGCATGGTAGATGGAAGTCACAGAAAATGGAGTCTCATTATTGGTAGCATAAGTACCCTTTTAACAATCTGATTGCCAATTGTCCTCTCTGCTACTAAAATGAACTATTACAAATGTGGATCCTCATTCCTTCAGGTATTGGAAATTCAAATGTCAAGTTTTAAAAAAAAAATAAATAAATAAACTTTTTTCGTCTCGCTCGTACACTTTCATTGTGTTTGTATGCGTGTGTGTCTCTCTCGCTCTCTGATTTTTGACATTGAATTCACCCATTCTGTCTTGCACCTCCTTCTCATTCCTTCCACTATTTATTTCTCAATCCTTCAATCTGGTTAAGGCAATACACAGTTGGTTGCTCTTCGCTCAAATTCCAGATTCTCTTTCCCTTACTGTACTGTTATTAGCTTGCACTTTCAGCAACTTAGTGGGTGAAAATGTTTTGCTGCTGAAGGGTGCAGGGGAAAATCTAACTTATGGAAAATGCTGTTTGATGCCCTGCTACAACAAGATCTGGCCCAAGGCATTGGCTCGCACTTTGGGGGATGAGCTTGGAGTGTCTATTTGAAGCATTTGTTTGTTTCTCCAATGCTACAGTGTTGTTGGTGGACTTGTTTTGGTGGTCTGTCCATCACAGCAGGTATCCTTGGTTGCCAGCATTGTCAAAACTACTCCTGTGAAGACCTGAATTAAGACATTAGTGACTATATTAAGCCTGGTACAGGGTACTGGACTTGGATGTCTAGATCATCTATGAAGACTGGTCAATGCAATCTGTCCTGTATAGACACTTGCACCTTGCTGAAAATGTCCATCTGATGACACTCGTAAGACTGTTATCGGAAGGCCAAGTGTAATGCACCTGGGCACAGTACTACCTATCATAATTTTTGCTTCAAATTGTTTGAATTAGCCACCAAACATCACCATTGCTGTGAATTATAGGCCGCTGGGCTAACCAGTTTGGAACTGGACAAGTTTTTAAAAAAGTAACTTTTTCCCCCCTTTTTTTTTTAAAGGGTCTGCTGACAACTTGCCTTCCAGAAATCATTCCACTGCATTAGACACTAATGCTCTCCAGCTTGGGGAACCTATACGGCCTGCTATTCCCCTGCAGTCTCCTTACCACCCTGCAGAGCATAGGTCTACAGTCCAACGTGCACATCTGACCAATTATCAAACTAGTGTTCATACAGCAAATACAACATTAATGGTCAGTCAGCAAGCCCAACCCAGTTCCCAGAAAAGGAGTCAGATTGTTGCAGGAGGGCAGCAAGTGGAACCAGCATCCATTGTCCATAATGTGAGTCTGCTAAAAGTTTGTATGTACATTTGACCATAAGTCATTACATTTTGCTGCCCATGTTTGTGGAGCCAACATTAAACTTACTGTTCTGTGCACATCGTGAAATGTTTGTACTTCCACAGTAAATGTATCTGTCACTAGATGCTTGGGCTAACCATCTTGACTTATGCACCTTTTCTAAATTTTACACATTGGTACAACAAAAGGGGAAAACCTGCAAATGCAAGAAATTTGAAATAAAAACAGAAAATAGGAGGTCCCTCAGCATCTGTAAAAAGAAAAAATAACATCTGGCTGTAACACTTAGAGCTGAAACATAAACCAGCATGTTAAGTAGGGTTTGGGATGAGGGAAGAAAAGTTATAGGGAAAAGAAGCAACCAATACTCCAGTTTACAGCTTGCAGTGAAGCAGCGAGCTGTTAGATAATCTACAAGACCATCTCGGTGAAGTAGTGAAAAGATAAAATTAAAAGAATATGCAGTTAAGTAGGACAGTGAAAGGCAAAGAGAGTGGCAATAGTCTGTTAACATAAAGGACATTGTTGCTGTCGTAAAACTGCAAAGTAAAATGGGCAAATTCAGTGCTGTGTAACTCATTGCAATGATTCCTCACAATGGACACGTGCATAAATACACTGTTAAATGTTTAGCATTTTGGAAAATGAGTTTCCAAACACAATTTTTAGTTTAATAGTTGCTGGATGACTATTTTACATGAAGTGGAAGGGAGTTTGTGTTTGGATGAACATGGAAAAATGATGCACTTCTGAGATTGAGGGGTTCCAAGATTGCTATCTTTCTTTTTCCTGGTGTTTGACTTTGAGTTAATAATGTGTAAATTTCTGCAATTTGCAAGCTGCTTTGAGTGAAGCAAATGCTAAATGAATGCTTTTTGTTTCCTTCGTGTCTTGAATTGCCCTATTGCACCAAGTTTCCAGAGACATGTGAAAACACTCCTACAAAGATGACACTATCAAGGTTTTCCCCAGGTGAGAATGCTGTTTACTCCTTCACCTCACCATCACATTTTACATACTGCAATAGTTCTCTGCTCCATATGTTAATTAGCGTGCCAGTTTTTGTTTCAAATTGAGTTCGCAAAGAATTGTAATTGTTTTGTAACCAAAAAGAGAGTTTCAGATGATGAATCTGAAACAGAAAATACTGGAAACATGCAGCAGGTCAGTCAGCAGCTGTTGGCAGAAAAAGCATATTGTTTCGGAAACAGAGCTGCTTGGGATGAACCTCGACAAAAACCACTATCTCTTTCCACACCTGCTTTGCAAAGACACATTCCAGAAGGAGGTGGGCAACCGTCTCTTCCCCACCACAGCCACCGCGAGGGTATTATGCGAAGGGGGTGAGACTTCGGGTGTGCAGGAAGGATCTGTGGGGGAGGGCTCTTCTCACCACCAGCCAAGCTACATCTTGGTGCTTGTTTTGAAAGTTCTGGTGATGAGGCATTCCACCAAATGACTTTGGCAGTCTGCTCGGGGAACCATCCGACAGGATCCACCGTCTCCTTTTCCCGTAGGGCCTTGAGGACATTCCGTGCAGACCACTGCCTGATGGATCGGTGGTCAAAGGTGTTTTTCCGCAGAAACTGCTCCACGAAGGATAGGTGGTACGGCACAGTCCAACTGGATGGAGCGTTCCGCAGCAATGTGACCAGGCCCATCCTTCGCAACACCAGGGACAGATAGAACCTCAGCACGTAGTGACACTTGGAGTTTGCATACTGGAGGTCTACACACAGCTTGATGCAGCTGCACACGAAGGTAGTCATCAGGATGAGGGTGACGTTGGGTACATTTTTTCCCGCCCTTATCCAGAGGTTTCAACATCGTGTCCCTCCGGACCCAGTCTATTTTGGATCCCCAGATGAAGTGGAAAATGGCTTGGGTGACTGCCACAGCGCAGGAGTGGGGTATGGGCCAGACCTGCGCCACGTACAGCAACAACGTGAGCGCCTCGCACCTGATGACCAGGTTCTTGCCCACAATGGAGAGAGATCGCTGCCCCCACATGCACGGCTTGTGTTGTACCTTGGCTACTCGCTCCTCCCAGGCCCTTCTGAACCATATCCCCAGCACCTTCAGGTAGTCTGACGTGACGGTGAAGGGGACAGAGGATCGGTCAGCCCACTTCCCAAAGAACATGGCCTCGCTCTTGCCGTGGTTAACTTTGGCTTCCGAGGCCAGTTCAAACTGGTCTCAGATGCTCATCGGTCTGTGCACAGACAGCGGATCCGAGCAGAAGACGGCGACGTCATCCCTGTACTGGGAGGTTTTAACCCGAGTGCCTCCACTGCCTGGGATTGTCACCCCTCTTATGCTTGCATCCTTCCTAATAGACTCAGCAAAGGGTATGATACAGCAAACAAACAAGACCGGGGAGAGAGGACAGCCCTGTCTGACTCTAGATTGGATCAGGAAACATTCCCACCCATTGATTGAGACTGAGCTACTGATGTTTGTGTACAGCAGTTTGATCCAATTGCAGATTCCCTTTCCAAACCCCATTTTGGAAAGTACGTCCATCATGTATGTGTGCGATATCCTGTCAAAAGCCTTCTCCTGGTCCAGGCTGATTGAAGTAGGTGTAAACCCTCCTGTCCCGTACATACCCTGAGTAGCGCGAGACTGTCGGGTACAGTACAGGTCTGATCAGGGTGGATCACCAACTCCAGAGCAGACTTGACTCAACTGGCTATGACTTTGGACAGAATCCT
This sequence comes from Heterodontus francisci, assembly GCF_036365525.1. Classification (NCBI taxonomy): domain Eukaryota; kingdom Metazoa; phylum Chordata; class Chondrichthyes; order Heterodontiformes; family Heterodontidae; genus Heterodontus; species Heterodontus francisci. The sequence goes on from NC_090396.1 coordinate 66,766,599, forward strand.
GTCGTCCACATTAAGCAGTGAGATGGGCCGCCAATTTCTGATTTCTGCCCTCTTCCCCCTTCCGCTTGTAGATGAGGGTGATGATGCCTTTCCTCATGGATTCTGACATGCTGCCGGCCAGGAGCATACTCTCGTATACTTCCAGCAGGTCCGGGCCGATCCAGTCCCACGGCTGAATACAACTCAACCAGTAAGCCATCGCTCCCGGGAGTTTAACTCTTCTCGAAAGACTCGATGGCCTTTGTCAGCTCGTCCAGAGTTAGCGGCTTGTCCAATCTCTCCCTAATTCTGTCATCTAAGACCTCTGTGATAGATGACAGGAAGGACTGGGAGGCTCTGCTGTCTGTGGGCTTCGCGTCATACAGCCCAGCATAAAAGGATTCGCTGATCCTTAGTGTGGTGGACTGAGAAGATGTTACCGAGCCATCCTCTTCCTTTAGGCTGCTGATAACAGAGCTCTCTCTGTGTACCTTTTGGAAGAAGTAACGCGAGCACATCTCATCCCGCTCAGTGGAGCGGACTCTGGACCGGAAGATGATCTTGGAGACCTCCGTGGCAAAGAGCGAGGCCTGCTGGCTCTTCACCTCTTGGAGGTCCTCCTTCACCTCGACCCCCATTGACTGCAGCCGGAGCAGATTTTGCATACTTTTCCCTCTGTCTCTTTCTCTCGTCCTCTGAACACTTTTTGAGGATAAAGAACCTCTTGATGTTCCCCTTGATCGCTTCCCACCAGTGAACTGGAGACTCAAAGAGGGGTTTCACGGTCCTCCAACCTTTGTTATCCATTTTTAAGTTCCTCAACGTTCTCTGGGGTTAGCAGTGTTGCATTGAGCTTCCATGTACCCCTGACAACCCGCTGGTCATCCTGCAAGTGGCTCTGTAACACAGGAGTCTGTGCTCTACGGGCTGTTCCCAGGGACGCATGCCAAGATAAACATCACCTGCTGCTGGAGGACTATCAATTCAGTGAAAGACTCCCTTTGGTCTGCTCGAAACTTGCTGGTCTTCCAGCGCAAAGAGTTGTCCATGACCAAATGTTGCAGACTGGCACATTCCAAGGTCCAGGACTATGTGCTGAGGGACGCACTAAAGCTTGGGGCAGCTGCAGCAAAGGCTCAATGGGGAAAGACCACTGTGTAAGGTCCCCCCACCAAGCTGAACGGAGGGGCTGATCCATGGAAATCCCCTCGAAATCTATCGGGAAAATTTTCGTTTGCTGTAAAATGTAAAAATGTATATGGCATGACAAATGAAAAGGAAGGGTTGTGAGGCAACTCATGATTGTATTGAAGGAACCTGATCACCTTTGCACTGTTTGTATATTTTGACTTGGTGCTGTTTGAAACTGTTCGGTAATATATTTTTTACAGATTTTTATGAATAAAGTATATTTTGGAAATTTAAAAAAAAATACATTGTTTTGGAAACAGACTCTTGGTAGAATCTTGTGGTACAGGAGACCATTCAGCCCTTCACGTGTGCCGGCTCTTTGAAAGCACTATGCAATTTAGTCCCATATCCTAGCATTTTCCCTTTTTAATTAATTTGTGGGATGTGGGCATCATTGGCTAGGCCAGCATTTATTGCCTATCCCTAATTGCCCTTGAGAAGGTGGTGGTGAGCTGCTGCCTTGAACCGCTGCAGTCCATGGGGTATAAGCACCGTTGGGGAGGGAGTTCCAGGATTCTACCCCAGTGACCGTGCAGGAACGGCAATATAGTTCCAAGTCAGGGTGCTGTGTGGCTTACATACAAACATTCGAATTAGGAACAGGAGTAGGCCACTCGGCCCTTCGAGCCTGCTCCACCATTCAATAAGTTCATGGCTGAACTGATTACTCCACATTTCCATCTACCCCCGATAACCTTCCACCCCCTTGCTTATCAAGAATCTATCTACCTCTACCTTTAAAAAAATATCCAAAGACTCTGCTTCCACTGACTTTTGAGGAAGAGAACTCCAAAGACTCACGAGGGCAACCCCTTATTTTTAAACAGTGACCCCTAGTTCTAGATTCTGCCACAAGGGGAAACCTCCTTTCCACATCCACCCTGTCAAGACCCCTCAGGATCTCGGGGGAATTTGCAGGTGGTGGTGTTCCCATGCATCTGCTGCCCTTATCCTTATAGGTGGTAGAGGTCGCAGGTTTGGAAGGTGCTGTCGAAGGAGTCTTGGTGAGTTGCTGCAGTGCATCTAATAAATGGTACACGCTGCTGCCACTGTGGTGAAGGGAGTGAATGTTGAAGGTGGCGGATGAGGTGCCAATTAAGCGGGCTGCTTTGTCCTGGATGGTGTTGAGCTTCTTGTTGGAGCTGCACCTATCCACGCAAGTGAAGAGTATTCCATCACACTCCTAGACTTGTGCCTTGTAGATGGTGGACAGGCATTGGGGAAACGGGAGGTGAGTTACTTGCCACAGAATTCCCAGCCTCTGACCTGCTCTTGTAGACACAGTGTTTATGTGGCTGGTCCAGTTCAGTTTCTGATCAATGGTGACTGACCCCCAAAATGTTGATAGTGGGGGATTCAGCGATCATAATGCCATTGAATGTCAAAGGGAGATGGTTAGATTTCTCTTCTTTGAGATGGTCATTGCCCACCACTTGTGTGGCGCAATTGTTACTTGCCACTTATCAGCCCAAGCCTGGATATTGTCCAGGTCTTGCTGCATATGGACATAAGTATGGTGCTGAACATTGTGCAATCATCAGCGAACATCTCCACTTCTGACCTTATGGAGGGAAGGTCATTGATGAAGCAGCTGAAGATGGTTGGAACTCCTACAGTGATGTTCTGGGACTGAGATGATTGACTTACAACAACCACAACCGTCTTCCTTTGTGCTAGGTATGATTCCAACCAGTTGAGAGTTTTCCCCCTGATTCCCATTGACTCCAGTTTTTCTCTGGTTCCTTGGTGCCATACTCTGTCAAATGCTGTCTTGCTGTCGTCAAAGGCAGTCACTCTCACCTCACCTCTTGAATTCAGCTCTTTTGTCCATGTTTGGACCAAGGCTGTAATGAGGTCAGGAGCTGAGTGGCCCTGGCAGAACCCAAACTGAGCGTCAGCGAGCAGGTTATTGCTGAGCAAGTGCTGCTTGATCGCGCTGTCAACGACCCCTTCCATCACTTTGCTGATAGAGAGTGGACTGATAGGGCGGTAACTGGCTGGGTTGGATTTGTCCTGCTTTTTGTGCACAGGACATACCTGGGCAATTTTCCGCATTGTTAGGTAGATGCCATATTATAGCTGTACTGAAACAGCTTGGTTAGGGGTGCAGTTAGTTCTGGGACACAAGTCTTCAGTTCTACTGCTGGAATGCTGTCAGGGCTCATACCCTTTGTTGCTATTGTAGCGGTACTGGAACAGCCTCAGCTGTTTCTTGATATTACATTGAGTGAATCGGATTGGCTGAAGGCTGGCATTTGTGATGCTGCCGACCTCGGGAGGAGCCCGAGATGGATCATCCACTAGGCACTTCTAGATGAAGATGTTTCAGCCTTATCTTTTGCACAGGGCTCCCCCAGGGTTAAGGATGGGGATATTTGTGGAGCCTCCTCCTCCTGTTGGTTGTTTAATTGTCCACCACCATTCACGACTGGATGTGACAGCACTGCAGAGCTTCGATCTGATCCGTTGGTCGTAGGATTTCTTCGCCTTTTCTATCGCATGCTGCTGCCACTGTTTGGCATGCAAGTAGTCCTGTGTTGTAGCTTCACCAGGCTGACACCTCATTTTTTGGTATGCCTGGTGCTGCTCCTGGCATGCCCTCCTACACTCTTCATTGAACCATTCAGTGTTGTCTCTGCTGCAGCTTCTATATACTTCATGGTAACCAAATGAGATTGAGAAGAATGTAGACACTTCCGTGCTCCAGTTTTACATTTTCTATCTGGTTTTCTGAAGTTGGTGACTGAGATTCAACAGGTAGCAGCAACTCTCTTGGCTCAACCAACTGTCTGTTCTTCACATGCAAGTGTGGCAGAGACTTTGAGAACTGACAGCTTTATAACTGTAATGTCTCAGCTGAGATTTATCCTTACAACCATCTCCAGTGGTGGTGATGATGGGGCTGTACATCCCTATCCTGGGATACAGACCCAGCTGTACTGTTCTGCTCATTAACTGAACTGAGATAAACTAACCAAGGACAAATTTGGACAAGTCTGTTTTGTCTGTCCTATGTACCAATTAGTAACTGAGCCATGGGTTGATGGTGGGGGAAATCGAATCTTGTGATGCTTAATTACACACAATATTTTTTTAAATCCTTAAACACCTTAATCCAATTAATATTTTTTTTTGTCAGATTCTATAAAAGAAGGGGCACTGCAGGAGTCACAATCTGCAGGAGATGGTACAAAGAGGCATCAAGAATTACAGAGCACTGCAGGAGCTACTATAGCAGTTATGTATTGCATCTGCCAAAGTTTCGGGACCTTTTAACTTGAATTTTTAAAACTCAGGTTTACCTAACTCTCTCTGTCCAACCTTGCAACAAATGCATAGTGTGATACCAGCATGAGGTATTTTGATTTCAGTGATTCAAGTTTGTGGCTTTATGGATAAAATGCAAATCTCAAGAAATAAGTTAACTTCAACAAAGCACTGACTCACCCTCAAGTACTGTGCACCATTCTGGGTTCTGTACCTATATCCTGGTCTTGTAGAAACTGCAAAGAAGGAAACTAAATTGATAAATAGGATTAGGTACATAGAACTATGATGAAAGCTAAGGTACTAAAGGTGTTTACAGTGGGGGAAGAGGATTATTTGAGGTCATTTAAGATCTTTAAATAAGGGAATAGATAAACTAGATTCCACAGAGAAGTACTAGGATATGGAAACAATAATTCAAACCAAGTTGAGGAAAGGTGATTATGCAGTTAAGATCTAACTTCATGCAGAGTGTAGTAAATGAAGGGAGGCAGTTGGAATGGAGGATGCTAAGAGGGTAATAAATGTTTTTCGGAGACTGTGCTATTAGATGGTATGAAAGGTAAATGATGTAGGATAACTGTAACTTTTGGGACTGGAACAACATACTTTATTTGTTCACAATGCAGTCCCCTCTACGTTGGGGACATTGCTGAATGCCTCCATTCAGTCTGCAAGTATGACCCTGTGCATCTGGTCGATTTGTCATTTTAATTCTGTTTCAGTCCCTCTCTTCCTTGGCTCCAGACAGTGTTCCAATGAACAGCACCTCCTCTTTCGATTAGACACTTTTTTTTTTTTACAACCTTCCATACTCCATGCTGATTTTAGTTATATCAGATCATAACTATTGTTCCCATTTTCTCAGCAGTGTTGGTGATGGTTCTGCTGTTGCTATTTTCAGCTCCTCTTGACCAATCTTTTGTTTCTTGACTTGTCCCATTACCACCTTTTGCCTTGCTCATCCCTTTTGTCATTTAATCTGTCTTGTTTTCCACCTTCTTGCACACTTTCACTTTTGTTCTTTCCCTTCCCTTCTCTTGTCTCTGAAGTTGCTTAAACACTGGTCCATCTCTAACCTTTTTCAGTTCTGATAAAAGGTCATTGACCTGAAACATTAACTCTGTTTCTCCTTCCACAGATGCTACCTGACTTGCTGAGTATTTCCCGCATTTTCTGTCTTCCTTTTATCTTTGGGACTGGTCTGATGGCTGGAAAGTCTTTTCTGATCCTATACACCGTTTGCTGCTGAAGAAATGGAGAGATATATTGAACTAGATCCCAAAGTTACAGCTGTCCTTTGCCACTTTTTCTTCGTATACCTTCCAATAGCCTTGTCTCCTGGGGAGGAGGATTGATAGTTGGATTAGCTGAGGGATGCATTATGAATAACTATGATCTGGAACATTCTTGATAGGAGCAGGGTGAATTTCCCAATTTTCTTTTGACATATTGGTCAAATCTTTTTTTTTGCCAGTCTTTTTCTCTCTTTTCCCCCCGCTCATCCTCCCTGCCCAGGGGTTAGCATTAATAGTACCTTTTAGTCTTTCCTTATTTGTCAACTTGGTTGCCATCATGTGTAATTTCTTCAAGGTCAGGATGTCCTATCTGTGATATTTGTTGTCAGAAAGGCTAGTGCATCATCTCATGTTGGGGCAAGTGCTGATGAACCTGTTGGTTTTTTCTTGTCTTTTGTTTCATACATTGATCATTGATGAGACAAATGCTGTGGTCACAGGGAACCGAGAATCTTGTGTTCTTGTCTTTTTGTTTTTTGCTGCTATTTCCTGTGATATTACCACCACCTGGCCTGACACTTTGATGAAGAAAGTGGGACTTCTTCCAAACTACTAGGAGATGAAGGGCCCTATGTTTAATGTTGAACAACACATGCTACAGCTATAGCCATAGTAAAACTGTTTGAGTAGATTCTATTCAAAGTTTTTTTTTCCCTCTTGTATTACAGAACTCTGTCAATGTACAGAAACGAGTTGCCTTCCAAACCCAGCCGGACATCCGATTTATGACCGTGCAGAGTAAAACTGGCCAATGGGATACGATCTCCGAGGAACACGTGGAGACTAACCATTGGGAAGCTTCAACATCAGAATCCAACCAGCATGACTTCAGGAGTGAAGATAGTTCCCTTTCAATGTATGTGATTTACTGTATTTGTTAATTGCATTGCAAAGTATCTGGTAAGATGAAAGAAAATACTTGCATTTATGTAGCACCTTTCATGACCTCCAGATGTCCCAAAGTGCTTCAAAACCAGTAAAGTACTTACTGAAGTGTAGTCACAGTTGTAATGTATGAAAATGTGGCAGACACTTTACATAAAACAAGGTCCAACAAACAACAATTTACAGCAAGGACCCACAAACCATTTTCCCTAGATAATCTATTTTAGCGATTTTTTTTTTTTAAATTGATTTAAAAAAAAAAAAAAAAATTTTTTATGTTGAGGGATAGATATTGACTAGGACGCCAGGTGAACTCGCTTATTATTCTAAATAGTGCTGTGAGATTTTTATGTCCACCCAAGAGGGCGGAAAAGACCTCAATTTAATCTCTCATCCAAAAGACAGCACTCACTTATGTCAGCGTGGATTATGCACTCAAGTCTCTGGACTGGGGTTTGAACCCACAACCTTCTGACATAGAGGTGAGACTGCGACCCACTGAGCCACAGTGGACACTGGGTGGGGAAGAGAAATGAGTGATGTCTTAGTCGGAACGCTGTTTGGTGTTCACCTCTTCCCACCAAGTCCAGCCTGGATTGCAAGGATGAAATTCTTCTCCTTTTGATGGCCCTAAGGATACTAAGACATTGAGTTTGTATGCTTCTCAACCCAGTTCCTCTGTGCATGAGTGTGTGTTAACAAAAAGCTACCATTTTACTTTGTCCACTCACTGATTGTAAAAAGATGGCTTGGTAGGGGGACTGTCACTGTATTTTGGTTCTAGTCATAACTTTAAGGCACAATAGAACAATCGCTACTCTACATCCAACCTAGATTTGATGGTGATACTAGGTGCAAAAAGCAAAGAATTCCAGTACTGTAAACATCCCAGGGTTGATGACTAGAAAATCCCCACCCCCCAAAAAAAAGTCTGACACTAAGCAGTAAAGTTTGATTTTAAATATTTAAAGTTGACCTCCTGAGATTGTATGAAAATGCTTCAGTCTCCAATTTTTATAATCGGAACTCCTTCACGTTCTGCAGTAACTGTAAAGATCAAAGGGATGTAAGCACTTCATTTATAGATGAACCTCTGTCTCGCCAAAGAGCACGGAATATCCTCGCTGAGGAGGAGCTGCATGAGATGTCCGAAAAGCTGTCTCAAAAGCTGCATCAACTCGATATGGTAAGGCTTGCATTCAAAAAGCTATGTGGGAGGATTGTCACTTCCTGCATTTGGTGACTAACCAGTTAAAATTAATTTTGGAGATTTGGCAAAAATTGATGGTCCCACCAGTGAGTTCTGTTGTATAGCAGGAAGGCCACATGAGTCTATAACCCACAGAAGCCCCACTGACGCTGTCTGTTGTGACAGGGACAGACCTATCATCCTGATGGAAAGAAGTGGGGAGCACTGAATGGGAAATCAAGTAAAGCTGCTGCTGCTTTTTCATTGTTTCAAAAACCTTTTGTCTTCAAACTGCAATGGGTAATGTCTAAAGAACTGCTGCGGTTCAAGAAGGCAGCTCACTACCACCACCTTAAGGGCAATTAGGGATGGGCAACAAATGCTGGCCTAGCCAGTGACGCCCACACCTCGCGAACAAATAATAAAAAAGACCTATGTCCAGAGGTGTGTATCTATCATGTTTCAGAAGCTGAAATTGGCCAGAAAACATACATACAGGATCCTTGGCTTTATAAATAGAAGCATAGAGCACAAAACCGAGCAAGTTAAGCTGAGCCTTTATAAATCGCTGGTTAGGCTTCAGCTGGAGTTTCATTTCCTATTCTGGGCACCCTATCATAGGTAGAATTGACTAATTTACTGACTGGTCTTATCATTTAACAGATGCTGAAACGAGCCCTGGGAGACAAGTACAAAATTCATAATTCCAAGGAAGAAGATAAATTGTCTCAACACAGTGACAGCATCACAGAATATCGAAGAGTCCAACATTTGCCAGGTGAGAGAACTTGACCCTGTGGAACCGCATTTTAAATAAATTTTTGGAGCCGGTCCGATCTGCTAGGAATTTAGAATAGATACTTGAGCCTTGAGCCCAGCGCAGTTGAGGGGTCAATTTCATAAAATATGCAACACCGAAACAGGCCATTCGGCCAACGGGTTAATGCTCTACATGAGCCTCCTTCCACCCCTCCTCTTCTAACCCCATCAACATATCCTTCTATTCCTTTCTCCCTTGTGTTCTCCTCTAGCTTACATTTGAAAACGTCTATGCTATTTTCCTCAACGACTCCTTGTGGTAACAATTTCCACATTCTCAGGAATCTCTGGGTAAAGGCATTTCTGCTGAATTCCCAATTGAATTTATTAGTGACTATCTTTCTTTTATATTTATGGCCCCTAGTTTTGGTCTCCCCTACAAATGGAAACATCTCTACGTCTATCCTTTGAATCTCTTCATAACTTTGAAGACCTTCATTGACTGCTTGTAAAGTGGATCTCATTAGTTCATTTCAAAATCTCTTTCAAAATGCTTATATATTAATTTTAAACTGTGAAGTATTAATATTCCTAACTCATTGTCCCACCCTGAAGGCTCACCTGAATCTGACAATGTGAGTAATTACTGTGAATGTACACAAATGAAGTGCTGTAATCTGATGACCGTCCCTTAGATTATTAGCAACGTCTCCTGTCAACCATGCTATTTCTTCATCTCTCTGTTGGGTTCAGTAACTGCTCCAAGCTTGTTGACATCATCTGCACTCGCTGAGTAAAGATGAAGCTGCGCAAGACTTTCGTCTAAAGCATAGACCCTAGCTCTGCTGTGAGGAGATTTGTGGATATCTGTGATGTACTTGGTTTTTTCTGTATCATTCTGCATTTGTTGACCTATTACTGTTGCTAAGAAAATTGTTTTCTAAATTTATAGTCCATTTAGGTAGCTGACATTGTCTTTTGGAAGAAATGTGTGGGTGAGGAATGGGCTGACACTGGTGGGAATGTAGCACTATTTGTAGGTGATCCCTACACCAAAAAAAAAATAATAATTTGCTGAAGTGAATTTTAAAATTCTGAAATCCTAGATTTCTGTCCCTAACCTACTACCATCTTTACTCAGTGAAGACCTCTACTGGTAGCAGCACATTGTTGCAGAATTGCAGCACAAAATAGTGTTTTGCTAATATGGTTCCCACTGCTTATAGCAGGTGTGTTTGTAAGAATGAGATTTTTCCAGCTATGAGTTGACAGATTTTTCAAAAAAATTATTATTTCATGGGATGTGGATGTCACTGGCAAAGCCAGCATTTGTTGCCCATCCCTAATTGCCCTTCACAACTGATTTGGCTTGCTGGGCTATTTCAGAGGGCAGTTCAGAGTCAACCACATTGCTGTGGGTCTGGATTTCCTTCGCTAAAGGATATTTGTGAACCAGATGGGTTTTTACCACAATCGATAGTTTCATGATGCCATTACTGAGACTAGCTTTCAATTCCAGATTTTTAAAATTAATTAATTAATTGAATTTAAATTCCACCAGCTGCCTTGGTGGGATTTGAACCCATGTCCCCAGGGCAATAGCCTGCGCCTCTGGATTACTTGTCCAGTGACATTACCACCTTGCTGCCATCTTCCTTATGTAACATGACTGTCAGGCAGCGTCGACCAGGAATGTGCGATCTTCAAAATCTTCATTAGTTTTTTAGATTTAAAATCTACTGTTCGAAATAACCTCAAACTACATCCAGTATTGCAGGCCAGCAGTGCCTGACCCCTCCGATCCTTTAATCTGAAATAAAATGCACTGAAAACCTTCTCGCCAACAATGCACAATTGTAACATGAGATTTAATTGATCGAACAAGACCTAATCATCTGAATGCAGGAAAATGGCATAACCACTGCGCCTTGCAGAAAATGCATAATTCAACTTGCGTTTAGTCTGGCTATTTGAATTTCAGAAATGCAAGTCGAATGACATGTCATTAGGAATGTCTAATTTATGAATATTAGGTGATGAAACACACAGCTGTTTCTGCCCCAAATAAACGGAGCACTTGAGAGTCTGTAACCGACATTGGTAATGCAACTGGGTAATGGTTATCGCTTTTTTTGGCTGATAAAAGCAACTGCCAGTTTTAAACATGGATGTTTTTAAGTGATGGAGACTGTAATGAAATAACCCTGTTTTGACTGTGACAATTCCTGAATGAAAATTATTAGTCAATATATAATTAATCGTCTTGTAACAATGTTCGAAAATACTAGACTAGTATAATTTTTTCCACCTCTGTCCCACCCATTATAAAGCAACACCACATACCAGGAAGCCAACCCGTGCCCGCTCTCTTTCTCCATCACCACCACGACGTACTCTACCAGCTGAGTTTGAGGATGCTCTCAACAAAGATGCAAAGGGACAAATGAGGAGAATTCGCAGAGAGCTGCAAAAAGAAATGGACCAGCAAAGAATGAAAGCAAAGGTAAGTTAATTAACCCCAAAAACCAACAAACTCTAACTCTAAACAAGCATGCATTCTAATTAGTTTGTAGAACCTAAATATGCATGCACCCTTGAACCATTTTGAAAGACTGTGTACCATCCTGTTCCTGATAGCTTAATATTCTCTTAGCCTTCCAAACTAATATTTATAGAGTAAGCAATGTTTTTTGTAAATGGGTAAATGCATTGGAATTTGAGCATTTTATCCTGTACCTCCTTTTACTGGTGTGTAAATGTATGAAATGTTCAGTTATAAACAGTGACATGATATTCAGTTCTACATTGTAGTCACTTAATCCAGTCCTTTTACTATTTGAATGTGAGACTCCTTTGCATTTTTAAGTGGTCTTCAGGTTTCACCTTTTTTAAAGTATTTTTTGAAGATTTCTGTGCAAGTGTACTTTGTAACCTTTGTTTTAAGCCACTTTCGTCACATGTTCCTGAAGCAGTACAGTTTGAGCTCCGTAATGGTTAATGAAGTCGAACCAAAGTTGAGATGGGCAATAAATCCTGGCCTTTTCAGCAATGCTCAGGTCCCATGAACAAGTTAAAAAAGACAAATGAGGAAAATCTTCTTTGCTCTGGTTGGGGAGTCTGTGGCGCTGGGTCACTTCATTTAAAATAGTGAAGAAAATGTTATGGAGAAACAGAGAATGTTGGAATTTCTAATGTTTACTTTTCACTTAAATAAGATGCAATGCTGTTCATTGTGTCATTTTTAAGGGAAGGGTAGAGAAGCATTTGAAGCAGAGAAAAATGCAGGGCAATGGAGAAAGTGTGGAACAGTTAGAATAGTTATAGATTACTAATAAAGAACTTGTTGGGCTGAATGGATTCCTTCTGTGCTATAAACATCAAAGGCTTTTAACTACAAGGAAATGATGTTCTGGACAAAGATCCAAACATTTTTAGTGGACCACACATCTGGAGTCCATTGGAACCCTGTGGGCCATAAAGGTTGACTGTCTTGGCTACACTGGGAGAAAAAAGTATGTGGTGTAAGTAAATGTACATTTTTTTTCCGCACTGTTTTCTGCTTGAATTTGCAGTTGTGCTTTTATTTATACCACTGGGTTTGGCCATTTGAATTTTGTTAGTCTGGTGGTTTGGAAAAGTTGGTTTTTGGTGTTTCCTCATTTGGTGGTCTAAATCTATTTCTACCAATGTGGGAATATAGGTGAGGGGAAAAGCTGTTCAACTCATCAAAGTTCCAATAGGTAAAACACAACAGTATCAAAAACCTAGCTGGTGCTGGGAACTGAAGGATGGTGAATCACTGTGACTCTGGGCTGTAGTTTGAATGTCTGCTCCATGGAACCTGCTCTTGGTATATTCTATTTCTGTATGTAAGCTGTATTTACATAAAAAAAAAATGGAATAGACTTCAGTCCAGGAAGCTGCTGAAGCCACAGAACATTTCCTCCTAAAGGATCAGTGCTGGGGCCTCAGCGATTTACACTCCTGTCTTTTCATCCAAGTCATTAATATAAAGAGTAATGTATCTAAGTTTGCTGATGATACAAAGCTCGGTGGAAAAGTAAGCTGCGGGGAGGATGTAGAGTGGCTGCAAAGAGATATAGATAGGTTAAGTGAGTGGGCAACAAGATGGCAAATGGAGTATATTGTAGGGAAGTGTGAAGTTCACTTTGGTCGTAAAAATAGAAAAGCAGAATATTTTTTAAAAGGTGTGAAACTGGTAAGTGTTGATGTTCAGAGAGACTTGGGGGTACTCGTACAAGGAACGCACAAAGTTAACGTGCAAGTGCAGCAGGCAATTTGGAAGGCAAATGGCATGTTGGCGTTTATTGCAAGGGGATTGGAGTATAGGTATAAGTCTTACTAAAATTGTACAGGGCTTTGGTGAGATCACACCTGGAATACTGTGTGCAGTTTGGTCTCCACATTTACGAAAGGATATACTTGCACTGGAGGCAGTGCAGTGAAGAGTTACTAAATTGGTCCCATGATGAGGGGCTGAATAAACTTGGGCCTATATTCCCTGGAGTTTTGAGGAATGAGAGGCGATCTAATTGAGACATACAAGATTCTGAAAGGGCTTGATAGGGTAGAAGCTGAGAGATTGTTCTCACTGGTCAGGGAATCTAGAACACGGGGACACAGTCTCGGGATAAGGGGTCAATCATTCAGGACTGAGATGAGGAGAAATTACTTCACTCAAAAAGGTTTGTCATTCTTTGGAATTCTCTACCCCAGAGGGTTGTGGATGCTCCACCATTGAATATATTTAAGGCTGGGATGGATGGATGGATGATTGATTTGGTAGTGTGGCAGGAAAGTGGAATTAAAGCCCAAGATCAGCCATGATTGTATTGAATGGCAGAGCAGGCTTGATGGGCCATATGGTCTACTCCTATTTCTTGTGTCCCTACAGCCATCAGGGTCAATGCTTTGGGAAATCCTTTCTTATTACAGCTGTTGCCAGTTGTGTACTAATTTGCCATCTAATTTTATGTAGAATAAATCTAGTGGTTTGACTACCCTTTTGTTTCCACTTTTGTGTGCTCTAAAGTCTCTGGTATCTCTCATTTGGTCTACAGATCCTTATGAACTTAGTCAGTGATGTTTGCATATTTTTTTTTGTATTGGGCAAAAGTGTTGAGGCATGACCTACATTTTTTTTTTTTTGTAAACCAATTCACTCCCATTCCTCCAAGTCATGTCAAAACTCTCCTCTAGTGGAGCGGCCAGTATTTGCTGTGATTACAATTCTGGCTTTGTAGTCAAACACTGAATAGTGACTCCCCTGCAAATATTTGTTGACATGATTATTTTTTTCCCTGCAGGCAGTGAGTGAGCGTTACAGAGAAGAACTGGAGGACTATAAGATAAAAGAGAAAGCTAAAATTGGAGAAGAGAAAAAAAAAGTCAAGAAAGTAGTAAGTCATCAATCATGTGTTAAATGTCTTCGCCTTTACTGAACATATGGAGCTGAATTTTATCAGCACGCTGCGCTCCGCGACATGGAAGTGCCACCACCGAGCCCCCGTGATATTACACGCGGGGGCTCATTTAAATAGAGGGGGCAGAGCAGCCGCCCCGATGCCACGTCCCCGGCAATGGCACCCGGCACCACCGCGCAGGTGTTGGTGCCATTTTTCAAGGGCTTTGATGTCAGATTAAATTTTAATATTTATTGGGGAATTTGTTTACATCTTCACATTAAAATTTTATTGAAACCTGGAGGCCCTTTCGACTCCTTTACCCCCCAACCACCACCCCAGTGTCTATTTTCGGGCCATCGATCCTGAATTAACTTTGGTGACATCACGAACTCTCTTTTTTTCCCCCCCCCCCCCCCCCCCCAAACAACAACCTTGTCACTTTTGCCCTTCAACCCCTTCGCACTATCCCCACAACCACTTTCCCCCGCTCCCCCCACCCGCCCTGATAATTTTAGTCCTCCTCCATATGGAGTTCCAAAGGTGTGCAAGTTGCGATCGGTGGCCATAAAATCAGCGTGGGACGGCTGCAGCCAACAGGTCATTTGCATGTTTTGTGATTTCTATATTTTAATGAAGGCCTCACTGCTGCCGCCGCTAATATCCAACGGGGCCTTCTCGGCATTGTGGGTCGTGGCGGGCCACAACCACTAGCATTTTATGGGCCTACCTGCCATGACCCATGACGTCAAGGGGCTGGTAAAATTCAGCCCATAGGTTTAAAAAATTTCAGGCCAGAAGCTTAAGACTGTTTGTTTATTTTTTTTAATTCATGCATGAAATGTGAGTGTCACTAGCAAGACCAGCATTTATTGCCCATCCCTGTACAACCGAGTGGCTTGCTAAGCCACTTCAGAGGCTAGTTAACGATCAACCACATTTCTGTGGGTACGAAGTTGTATATAGGGCAGATTACCTTCCCTGAAGGACATGGGTTGGATGCAGCCACAACATTAATTTATTTTGTATTAAATTCATAAATCTACTGAGTAATGGCACAACTCACACAGCACTTTAACTCAATATTCAGTCAGTTTTTAATTCCTGTTGCTATTTGTCTTTTTTGTTTTTAAATATTTGTACTAAGACATCACATGGTGCCTTGTGATGTTCAAAGCTCTAAATAAAATGAGCAGACTATTCCTTTTGTGTACTTGACATCTGTTCTACATCTGCTATGAAGGAACAAGAATATAAAGAAAATATCTTCAAAGAAACTTCAAAAACCCCAGAGCCTGCGAAGGTTTACTCTGTAAAAACCACACCACGAAAGCCAAAGCACAGCCAATGGACACCGACAAAAGTGGCAAAGCCAAAGAAAGCAACATCAAGTAAGAATTCAAAGAAATAACATGATTCTGCTCAGTGGAAAATTGTGATTGTGGGAAATGTGTTAACTTGTGGAACCATCAAGGATAATTGTACAGAACTGTACAGGCAGGCCAAAATACACTGGATAAAACACTCCCCCCTCCCCCACCCTTTGAACTTTGCCCTAGTATTTGTTGTTGTCATTTAACCACCTCCGTTTTTATTTATTTCATTCTCTTGTTCAAAGGAAGGCTGGGCCTTGGACGTCTACAGAGCCATCAACAACATGTACTTGTATGTTTTCTTTAGCGTAACAGAGCCTACCCAGGTAGTTCATAAAAGGGGGGGAGGAGAGGTGAACGGATGCCAAACGGGCGCCTAGGAAAGAGTCTGGGGAGATGATCAAAGATGTAGCCAAACATTGGGCTTGGACAGAGTTGAAGCGAGTTAAGGATTCGAGAATAGAATGCTGGAGTTTGATGGCAGAAAGCTCTACCACTGATTATGGAGCCAGAGGAAGCAAGAAAATGAGTGGTGAGCTGGATTCAGAAGATGGGAGAGTGAGAGTTGGGATATAGCAGACAGCTGGAGTCATGCAGATAATTGAGAGCTGAGAGAAGGATGAAATACTGGAGAGGGGTGTCAGGTAGTTAGCTTCTAATCAAGATGACCCACTGAAATGGAATAATGTAACTTGTTTTTTAATTTTTATATATAAATTACATAAAGGCAAGTTGTGTTGATGGAAATAAGTGAAATTGATCATAACTCTCCAGTATTAGCTTTTATTCAAACTGACTCTTTGCCTCAGTAACAGGAGTGTTATCAAGACAAAATTGGGCAATGGCCTCAAATCTTAGACTTCCTACTTCTATCTCAAAAAAGGATACATTGCACCCCGCTGCTGCTGACAACCTCATCTGTACATTAATCACCTGCAGACTCAACTTTTCCAGTAGTGGCTATTTTTCATCCTTGACAGAGGATTGACTTGCCCTACCTGTTACCTCCTCGCTGACTTCTCAATTTCCACTCTATTATTACGACCGAGGTGCGAGGAGTGTACTGTTTGTTCCAGTTCCACTTCCCCATATATTTAAATTTTGTTCCCACTTACCAATACAGTCAATCATAGACTCTATTTTTATCCCAGAATAAAACACACCAACCAAGCTTCTTTAATAAATAACAAAATTATCCTTTTTATTATGAAGCAAAGCATAAACACACAGATGGAAATATAAAAGTTCCCTTTTTACCGTAGCCCTTCACAGACACACACACACACTGATTAACTGGAAGAATAAAGGGATTTTTGTTTTAGAGCTCTATTACAAAAAAAAAGAGAAAAGAAACCGCTTGGGCTAAATACTTTCTAATTCTTGAAGATGAAAGAGAAGATATGGAAAGATGTCCTTTGTTTTGGTTTGGCATCCCAAATGCATATAGACAGTTGTCACTGGCTTCTTCTTAGAACAATTCTTTTCAGGCGACGTTGAAGATCAGTTTGGGTAGGCTTTCCAGGAAATGCACCAAGAGACGTTTCAGAAAGGCGGCAATAGTTTCAATCTGCTTCTTGCGCGTTCTTCTCAGCTTCTTGAGAGATGGAAAACTGGCAGGCTTTTTCAAACTCCTGGAACAGACTGAGTTGGGGTGGTTTGTTCTTTTTGGCAAGTTTTCTCCAATAGTCTTTTTCAAAGCCAGACCTCTCCGTGACCCTGGTTTAAAAACCCATCCATGGAGTCTTTTCAGTTTTTCCAAAATAAACCAATGTTCAGCTCTAAAATACATGAGTCCTGAAAAATATAGAAGCACTTGTAACAGAACTAATTGCAATTCATCCATTGCTTGCCTTTTATACCACACTAAGTCGTGCTTCAGTCCTCTTTCATTTCTTCACTGGTGTCATCTTCCCAAAAGGTTAACTGTGATGGATCTCCACCTCTGTCTGTCGTGTGCTACCTTTGCACATTCTGCACAGGTCAACTGCATCCAGTCCATTATATCTGTCATCCATTTTCTTCTCTGCTTCCCTTGCCAATGTTTCCGTTGATCTTTCCTTCTAATAATTGTCTCTGTCTACCTTCTGCTCTAATGATGTCACAGAAATATTGTATTTTTCTCTTTGTTTTGCACTACCGTCCTCTTTTTAAACCTTGTCTTTTAATGTCTTCTCAGCTCTGCTTTTCAGGGTCATTGGATTATGTCAGCAAAATGTTAACCCGATTTTACATCAAGTTGACAACAACCCTTTTCTGCAACTGTTTCCTTTTTTTAAAACTAAACTCCCTCTTCCTCTCTTCCCCCCCGACTCGGACTCATGATTAAAATATTGTCTGTTACTGGAGGAAGGAAATTTAATTCCGATAGGAAAGGACAATTTAATTTGGATGGGGAAATTTAAAGGTGAGGCCAGGATCAAAAGTAACAAGGTGGAGGGCTGAGTATTTAAAATAAAATAAAACTGAAGCTGAGATTCATTAAAATCACTGGCCTCCTTCTGTGCTGCATTATTCATTCAGCCCATTACGTCAGTGCTGGCTCTTTGAAAGAGCTATTCAATTAGTCCCACTCCCCTTCACTTCCTCCATATCAAGTATTTATTCATTTCCCTTTTGAAAGTTATTATTGAATCATCATCCACCACCCTTTTCAGGCAGTGTATCCCAGATTGTAACTGATTTGTGTTTATATACCAAAACCTTGTTTTAATTTACTCAATTGGGGGATGGTGTTTAACTGCAAGATAGGTTCTCTTCTTGGACATTACTCCAGTCTAAGTAAATGGTCTTTTGAAAACTGTTCAGTTTCATTGTTCTGGTTGTCTTTTGTGGGAGCTTTTTTGGTTTTCAATTCACTGCAATCAGGATCATGTGTACTCCATGATTTGTGGTGAAGGATTAGAGACATGACTGCAGATTTATTCCAATATAAATTGCATAGTCTTTATAACTGTAGCCTATTCAAGAGGTCAAGGCTTAGTTTAGTGTTTGAATAAACTGTGCTTATTGCTGCCCTCTGGTGCTGCTATGTTGTCGTCGATCGATTAGAGGCAATTGCTGATTGCTGCCATCTAGTGCATGGTTGATAAACTTCAGAACAACAGTCAAAAAGACCCTGCATTACATTTGACACTGCACATGTTCCAATCTGATATTCTACTCAAAGTTCTGTTTTTAAACTGCAGGGTTGATTGTACTTGAATATAATGGTTGAATTGTATTTTTTCTTTGAGCTATTGAGGTTTATTCAATGCATAATTTTCTCTAGTCAAGGCTATGGAAGTGTGTCTTTTGGGTTTTTTTTGCAGTGAAGATACAAGATAATGACCTCCTACCTTTACTATTGGAAGAGTTCCCTTATCTGCCGGTATCTCCGCACACTATGAATCGGATGTGGAAGCAGCAGTTTAAGCAAATAGAACAGTTGATCAAGTCAGGTTTTGAACAGGACCGGAACCAAACCAAACTTCAGTCAGTAGTGAGTTGAGTCTCCTATGCTCTGTTTAGGAACACTGGCCAAATGTACATTTATTTTATTGTGCTCTAGATATTTGCTTTTTATTTGCTTCTGATGGGATGGCTTGGCTGACTGTGTGTGTAATACTGCTTTTATATTCAGTATTTTAAAAATGAGTTGCTAGGACCCCAATTGAGCATGGAGAGTAAACTTATGATGGCTACTATTTTGTTTTATCTTATCAGATTGAAGATGCCCAGAAAAAGCACGATCTCCTGATAGATATCATTAAAAAGGAACAGGATCACAATCAGCGTCTGGTGAGGCTTGATAAAGGATGTATTCATGAGTGTATTTTTCCACTTGATTTTTAATTTAAATGCTATATTTAATAAAACCATACTATATCCATTTATTTTTGACTCTTCAATACTGTGTGTATTGTGGAGGGGGGAAGAATAGTGTGTGTGTATAGGTGCTCACACACACACACCTTGGTTTGATCTTTATTCTTCATAAATTCCTGTTTTAGTTCTCACCGGGGGTTATCTACTCTATTTCCACTTCCGTGAACTTTTTTTTTTATTATGTTTGACTTCAGGTGCATCTAATTTCTTAAATATCTGCTCCAGTAGCTCCTGTGGTACTTTGCATGTAAATAATCCCTTCCAACCACCCGGTTTTCTGCTTCACCTTCAGAAAGAGTTTAAGGAACGAATCCGGCAACAGAAATCTGCCCAGAACAAGATGAAAGAGCAAAGACAGCAAATTGCCCGTGCTAAGAAGTACTATAATGAATACCATGTTCAACTGCGTGCAAAAATGATGCGAGCAAGAACTCGAGAAGAAAGGGTGAGGCATAGGCACGATGGGGTGAATGACTACCTCCTATGCTGTTAGAATTCTATGAGTTGAATTGATTTGTTCAATTGTGTTACTAGGAGAAAAATGGCAACTGCATCTTCCCTTCATAGTCTGAGGGTTCATCTCCAATACAACAGCATTGCTGATATGAAGCAAATCATTTTGCACTGATACTTGTCAGTAGAAAGTGGAAACTGAGCAGTCTCTGGAGCAAAGCAGAGAAACTCCTCAAGGGAGCTTTGCTGTAGAGTCCAGCTGGGCTCTGATTCAACTTTGCACTGATATTACTGTTTTGTAGTGGGTCTGACGGTGTGTGTTTTGCAGGGCAATTCATCTGCAATAGCAGAGTTTTTTTTTAACTGCCTCTCTTGTGACTCACTTTCTGGCACTGCCCTTCCTTACCTGTCTCCATTGAGCCACAGATTTTCTGGTGTTTTCTCCTTCCAGCCCCATATGGCCAACTCTGTGATGTTCCACGACAACATCTTTTGGGCCCCCTGCTATTCTGCTCCAAGTATTACTTGACTGCAGTCACCCTAAAGCTTGGGTCAGCTTCCATATGTCTGTAGTTGATACCTTTTTGCCTTTTTTCCCCCCTCCTCCCCACCTCCAACTTCACTTCTTACACTGACATCTTCCTGGATGAATCTGGATTTCCTCCAATTGTGTTAAGGCCAGAGCCAACTTGTTTGACTTCAGCTTCCCTTGTCTCCAAAGCTACTCACTGTAGCTGCAGCTTCAGTGTTTTTTGTTCCACCCTGAGCTGGGGTTCAAACTGCACACCATATCCATCACCAAGACTACCTACATTAGCACTGAATATCACCTTCTGTTTTTCTTCCTCCTCCCTTCCACATTTTTTCATAGTCACTTCCTTGTTCAGCTCCTGATCATCATTCTGCACAACAACTTATCAAACCACTCTCCTACCTAGAACATTTTGGCATCTTGAAGGCACTATTCGAGTGCATATCTATAATGTGGCCATCAATAGTTGTGACCAGTTCTTCTGAAATGTTTTAAAAGTGTCAAACCAAAAAGTGCTGTTTGTAGGATATGCATCTTGGTGAATACAAACAGTACACCTTGGTGAGCAGCATTTTTTCTTTAGTATAAATGTTCCTGCATATATTTACATATTGTAGTAAGTAGCCTAACTAGTTATTTTCCTAATTCAAAAGATTTTCAAAAACCTGTTTGAGGAGGGTTTGGCGATTCAAAAGCAGAGATTGTGTGAACTGAAGACTTATGCCAAAGAGAAACGTCAGGAATACAAGAAACGACAAAAGGACGAGCTGCAGTCAATGGAGAATTACTATCGAGATCAGGTATTTAAATATGAAGATCTTGTACTAACCTAATCTCTATTATGGTAACATTCTGCCACATCTAGAAAACTACAGTATGTGCATAACATGGGAGAATGAACTTGGATTTATATAGTGTCTTTCATGACCTGACTTCATAGGCAGTCAAGTACTTTTTGAAGTGTAGGCTTTGTTTTAATGTAGAGAAATATGGCAGCCAATTTGCACATAGCAAGGTCTCACAAACAGCCATGTGATAAATGACCAGATCATCTGTCGTGATATTGGTTGAGGTTTTAATATTAGCCAGGAAACTAGGAGAACTCGCTTGCTGTTTGAAATAGTATCACATACCTGAGAGGACGGACCGAGCCTTGAATTAATGTCTCATCTGAAAGGTAGCAGCCCTTCAATCCTGGCACTGAATGTCAGCCTGGATTATGTGCTCAAGGATGCTGCCACTGTGCTGATTCCTTAGCAGAAGAGCTTATGGCTAAAAGGACAAGGTGGATCTAAGCTCTATCCCACCGCTGATTTTTCACACCAGCATCCTTGCCCTGATGTAAAGGAAATTGGACTGAATCAATTAGTTTTCCCCCCCCCCCCTCCCCTCCCCCTCCTTACATGCACCCAGTAGTCAGTTTGCAAAACACTGGAATATACTGAACTACTGCCCATGAACTAAGTGGGTGTGGCATAGTAGAAATGAGAGAAAAATAGAAGATTCTTTTGGCAATCATAACTTAAATATTTTTAAAGTATTGTACCAGCAGTTGGAGTTAAAAGTATTATTTGACTCTGATTTTCAGGCTGATATGAAACCTCAGAGATAATTATTCATGAAGTGGTCATAATGTAGACCTTCACAGAGGAAGCTTTTCTCTGTGCAGCAGAATCAAATACTGTTCTATTTAACAAAAAAGAGTTTACAATTTAATCTCCGGGAGATTGTGTGTACTAAGTGCAAATTATATTTGGTAACGTTCCGCGTTTTGCCTGCAAGCAAGTGTTCAGAATTTGAACAAGTTCATTACCGACTGAAATAATCTTTTTGTTTAAACCTAGTTTTTAATGTTGGCTGAAACTTTGGCGCAGGAGCGGGAGAAAGTTAACATCCGAGACACTGCACAAAACAAGGTAATTTTATTTTTCTTCCGCTGACAGATCCCAACTAACTAGACTGTTTCCTGAAGGAATCTGATTTTTTAAAAATTGCCACAATCCAGAAAGCACATTTACAAACTATGATCTTTGCAGCCATTCTCTCCATCAAAGAGAGAATTGATATCTTTGCAACAACCTTGCATTATGAAGGGAAGAATCCTACTATCACAGCAGCAGAGAATTTTTGTAAAACCAGTGGGAAATTATAGAAATTGATTTCAAGCTCCTTTTGTTCAAACCTTAGAGTGAATCTGTTTAGGAAATGTGAATTAAATGGGAACTGTTGATATAAGATCACTTTAAATATGGCTTTGTGAAAATAAATTACCTGTATAGTGTTTGTCTATAGGTGTGAAAGAAATGGTTGTCATTAATAGCTAATGAGTTGTCCTCTAGCACAATATTTCATTACTGGTCTTAGAGGCTTCTGCCTCTGCTTTGTTGCAATAATAGAATTTTGAAAGCCCCCCTTCTATTTCTTACCTTTGTACTGCTGAGAGGCAGCATGATCATGCGAAAGCAATGTTGGTTTTTCACATGTAGAGCTGGGTGTCGTCACCTCACCAACTCCTCTGCTATTGCTAAGTTATCAGACTGATGGTCTGACATCTAGTACTGGATGAGCAGAAATTTCCTCCAACTAAATATTGGGAAGACTAAAGCCATTGTGTTCAGTCCCTGTTACAAACTGGTCCCTTGCTACCAACTCCAGCCCTAAAAGTTCACAGACCTGAACCGTTAACTCTGTTTCTCTCTCCACAGCTGCTGCCTGACCTGCTGAGTATTTCCAGCACTTTGTTTTTATTTCAGATTTCCAACATCTGCAGTATTTTGCTTTTAGTTTTAACTCCAGCCCTCTCCCTGGCAACTGGCTAAAGCTGAACTGGACTGTTAGCAACCTTGGTATCATATTTGACGCCGAGATGAGTTTCTGACCACATATCCACACCATGACTAAGACCACAACATAATATAAAAGCAAAATACTGCGGATGCTGGAAATCTGAAACAAAAACAAGAAATGCTGGATTCACTCAGCAGGTCTGGCAGCATGACTAAGACCACCTTTGCCTCTGCCTCAGCTCATTTGCTACTGAAACCCTCATCCATTCCTTTTGTTTCCTGTAACCTTGACTATTCCAACATACTCCTGGCTGGCCTGTCACATTTTACCCTCCGTAAACCTGAGATCATCCAAAACCTTGCGACCTGCGCCCTTGGTCACATTAATTTCTGTTCACCTATCACCCCTGTGCTCTCTGACCTACATTGGTTCCCAGTCAAGCAACTCCTCTTTTTTAAAAAAAAAAAAAAAAAAATCTCATCCTTGTTTGCAAAAATCCCTGTTCGTTCTGTCAGATTTTGCTCCCGAGACATATTATTATATTAAAGGTGCTATTTAAATACTAGTTGTTTTAACTTTTGAGTCTACACAATATCGAGTAACTTTTTCATTTTTAAAGAGTTAGCGCCATTACAATTATATTTTTCTCTGACCACACTGAGTAAATCACAGTCAAGCATTTGTGCGTTAGTTACTTCTAAGTTGCTAGTGTTGCTTGGATCTTTAGGAACTCCAAAAATGGAAGAAAGAACTACGTGCAAAGATGGAGAAGGAGATCCACGAACTCCAGGAAATGATCATACGGGATGACGATGATGTGCACTTCAGAGAATTAGAAGTTGAAAGGGTACAGCGCCAACTCCAGATGGCATCATTCCAGTACAGTAAAACCCCATCATTATAAACATTTGCTATTCTGAGGAATGAGTTCATTGGTTACCTGAAGCCTGTGACTAGGTGCCTAAGCACAAACAGTACTTTCCAAAAATCTCATGCATTTGGAACAGATGTACATAATAGGAGAAATGTGTTCAACTGGAGCATGATGAGATTGTGTACAGAAATCCAGGATTATCTTTTAATGAACCGATTCTTTAAAAAAAAAGTACTGCTTTATAGGCTCCGTAACATCTACATTATTGTACATTCTAGAAGATTTCACTGAAGTATTGTGCTTTCTTTTGAGATGTTTTAATATAAATACTGCATAAATAATTAACACCCCTTTCAGGGTGTTGTGCTGGATCAACAAGCAGATCTTTCTTGCTACAGTATGTCAGGGTCTTAACACTTGATATTTTAAGAATTTTTGTTGTATAACCATCCTCAGCAGAGGTGCATGTATGGATGTTTATAAGATTGTTTGACACTAATACTGTAAAGCTCATTTATTCCAAAAATGCCTTTGTACATATTTATCCTGTACAGTGGATAACTGTGTATACATACAGATTTACTAGCATATTAAGGGCAGTTATATTAATCTAACCTTTCTCTATGATCATGTTCTGAGACTAATTTATTAAATCTTTTCTAAAAATGGTGTTTCGAAAGAAACTCTTGCTGTGCTCTTTGAGGTTGTCTGTGTTTTAGACTTGCTGTTACACAGCAGTATCTGAATTGTATTTAGCAGGGATATTTTTACTTTATTCCAAAGTGCAATAATTTGAAAAGTTAAATGTTGCTCAGATATAGTATGTAGCAAGTTTACGGGTCTTTTGGTAAAGCTGCACCACACCCAGATTATATTGCTCCTGAGCTTTGTGTCATAAGCTACAGCCATATTTTAAGTTAATGTTCCAATCAAGTGCATTTATCCCAAACTGTTGATTCTAACATAACCAAGGGTTCTGGTTTAATTGAAATAACAAAAAGCAACCTTTTCCAAACATTGAAGCAACACCAACTAAAAAAAGAAATTTAATTGAAATTCAACTGAGCTGCCCAGGCTTCGGTCACAGATTGGATGCACCTGCCACAGTGTTTACGTCATTGTTAAAGCAGTTCTTATAATTTCACAAGAACATCTGTTGTTGCCTCTGCCCATTGGCACCTGTGTCAGAAGGTTATGTCCCAAATCCCACGTAATCTAGGCATATGCTTCAGTCCAGTACTGAGGGAAATACTGCATTCTTGGAGGCTTACCTGCCTGTAGAATATCTCACTACAATATTTGAAAAGGAGCACAGATATTCTCTTGCCCAACTGTCAACACCACTTTTGAAGGCACTGGCAGGATTACAGTATTACAGCAGTAGGATTTACTAGTTGTTGACCTAGCCTCAGTGATTCAACCATCTCATACGTCTACAGTGAAAATAATGGCATAGAATACTTATAGAACCCAGCTACATTATAAAGAGAAGAAACAAACTGAAATTATAACAGGCAAGAACTGGGGTGCAGGCAGAGAAAGGACATTATCCTACAAAGTTTAGAGAGGAGTCACTGTCATGGGCCTCACTGTAACCATTAGAAAGTTGCTATGACAGTGAAAAAATTATGTTCACCTTTTACAATGATAGCATAATCCAATAACTTCTAACAAGCAAGAGCCAGGAGTTCCTACCATGGCAGCTGGGAAATTTAAATTGTTACTAGCTTTTTATACTAAATTTAATATCAGTAATGATGACTATGTAACTACACATTGCTGGTAAAACCTATCCGGCTCACTCATATGCTTTTAGGAAGGAAATCTGCCATCCTTACACGGTCTGGCTTAAATATGATTCCAGATCGACAGCAATGTGGTCGACTCCTAACTGCCTTCAAAAATGGCCTCCCAAGCCACTCTGTTGTATCCAAAAAGGTGGCTCACCACCACCAGCTCAAGGGCAATTAGGGATGGGGAATAATACTGCCCTTGCCAGCAATGTCCACATCCCACATCTGAATAAATAAAGGCACATAGTTATATAAGAGTTATAGTTCAAAAGGTGAATTAACTCAGATTTCCTTGTAAAGAGCAAAATCTAAGGAACACTTAAGTTACATTTTCAAGTGCAAATACACTTACTTAAGGTTTTTTTAAAAAAAAGCACCAGATGCAAATCAACAGCTGAGGAAACCATTAAACAGGAAACATGGTAGTTTGTGTTTGCAAATTTTATTTCAATGGTTGCTACACATATGCATGAATTATTTAGAGAAAGTAAATACAGTGCTTTGGGGAGCTAGAGTGATAAGGGTCAGAATTGGAAAATACAAGACTTGATCTAGTGCTTAATACATCAAACCAAATATTCAATATTTGACATTCCATACATAAATTCTACCATCACATCTATAAGAGGAAATATTGCAAAATAAGTCATCTTAACAACAAAGTTAAAGTTATAATTTCTAGTGTTATGCATTGCTCCGCAAAGTTAGATGGCAGTGCTCCAACATGGTGCAGATTTACAAAGAAATTGGCTGCTGCCATGATGGAATGCTTTTTTTTTTTAAATGTTCTGCCAAATACTCGCTGGCATACTTACCACCTACCATGCAAGTGTCTGTTTGGATATTGGAGAATCGATTTGAAAAAGTAGGTCCTGACAGTGTGCATGCCAGGCAACACAAGAGTTTGTTTTCTGCTGCCATTTATTTTTGGGCAATAGATAGGAACAAAGGAATAGAAGTAAGCCGTACAGCTTGTATGGTAGGCATTCACATCTTGGAGATCTGACAACCAAATAGTCAGGTGCAAATTCTCAAAGTAACATACATTTCGGAATTAGCATACATGACTTATTCGGCCCATCAAGTTTCTAGACAGATATTTTACTTAGCAAGCCACCTACTTCCATCCTACACTTTGGCTCATTCCGTCCAACCTTCAATATTCCTCTTTAAATCGACTACTTCCTTTTATAGACTTCGACTTAAGCATTTGTGGAAGCAAATTCTGCATTTTAGCCAATATGTGTAAAGATTTATTTTCCTAGTCTCTGCTTTAATTCTTTGTGATTGATTACCTTAAATCTGTGCCCTCACGTTACCGTCTCATCGACCAGTGGGAAAAAGCACTATTCACCTCATCATAACCTTGCATAATCTTTGAGACCTCTAACAGGTCACCTTTAACCATGCCAGTGAGAAAAAAAGTTCTAATTTCTCAAGTCTCGCTTCATAACTTCTGACTGATAACATACTAGCAAACCTTTTGTTGCTTTTATATCCTTCCTACAGTGAGGTGCCCAAAACTGTTAGGCTCAAAAAGTGTTGCGTACAAAAGTCATATACAAGTTCAACATTATCCAATTACTTTTGGATACAGACCTGATGGAAGTCTTCAAGATTATGATAGCGTTTGATAGGGTAGACTTAGAGAAGATGTTTCCAGTTGCAGGTGAGACCAGATTTCTGGGCCATAAATGTAAGAGTCACCATAAGATAGTAACAAATAAATCCAATAACAAATTCAGGAGAAACTTCCTTACCCAGAAAGTGGTTAGAATATGGAACTCAGTACCACAAGGAGCAGTTGAGGTGAATAGCATAGATATAATTAAGGGGAAGCTAGATAAGCCCATGAGGGAGAAAGGAATAGGTTATGTTGATGGCATTAGATGAAGAAGGGTAGGAAGAGGCTCATGTGAAGCATAAACAGTATGCAGCCATTGGGCTGTGTATTATACTTTGTAAAGATCTTCCTCCTTCCTGGTTTCCACTGTTTCTTAGACTTGGAAAAGCAAAAGGTGAATCCGCAACCCCATTTAGTTGCAGTGCTACCTTTCTGTGAGCTTTCATTCAGTGATGTATACAGGTGAACTATTTATTCAGGTGTAAATATTTAAGCAAATGGCTTCATGTCATGAATTATGCAAAAAAGATTGTTGAATATATGTTTTTAAAAAACTTGGTTGAGAGTTGATATTTCATTGAAATCAGAAGATTTAACCATTCTTTAGCTACGTGACTGATTCCCCTAATTATCCTAATTTAGTGCACAGCACTTAAAGCAATTCTATAAATACAAATTAAAAACACAAGACTGATTTAAGTGATTTAAAAAAATCAAATCGATAAACTGTAACAGATTGTAAGTATACAGAACAGCCAAGAGCAGATCCTGGTCTTCAAGTCACTTCAATTCCTTGTTACTTTCATAATTACTATATGCTGTGAAATAAACATTTTGGCTTAATTCAGTTAATGACTTTGTGTTTTTTCAATTCAATCTGTCATCAATATATGATCACAGTGAAGAAATTAAAAACCGACATCTTTACACCATGCCGATCAAGAAGTAACCACTGATTGCAATATAACTCCTACAATTCACAAACTGAGAACCTTAAGATGGCAGGAAAAGTTGAGAAGGCTGTTTAAAAAAAGCACACTTGGCATTAGAGACAAGTACAAAAGCAAGAAATTTATGGTAAACCTTTATAAAATCACAGATTAGACCTCAGCAAGAGTATTGTGTCCAATTCTGGTCATCACACTTAGGGAAAGGTGAAGGCCTTGGAGAGGGCAAAGAGATTTTAGAATAGTACCAGGGATGAGGGACTTTGGTTATATGGAAAGACTCGAGGAGCAGTGATTGTTCTCCTTTGAGCAATAAAGGTTAAGGGAAGATGTAATAGACAGGGAGAAATAGTTTCCACTGGTGGAAGGGTTGGTATAATTGGCAAAATGTCAGGGGAGAAGAGAATTTTTTTCATGCAGCGAGTTATGATCTGGATTGCACTGCCTGAAAGGGTGGTGGAAGCAGATTCAATAACAACTTTCAAAAGTAATTGTGTATATATACTTGAAAAGGAGAAATGTGCAGGGTGATGGGGAAAGAGCAAGGGAGAGTGACTAATTGAATAGGTCTTCAAAGTCTGCACAGACATGATGGGACGAATAGCCATGTCCTGTGCTTGGTGATTCTATGATTCTAAGTATTTTCAATGTGAAATATTACCACACTTCCCCATTCACTATTACAAAGTCATTTAAAAGGATTGAAGCTTGATAAAGTGTTTGGCAAAGTCTATTTGTACAATAAAAATCATGTCAAAACACACACTGTTTCAGGAGTGGTACATTGTCATAACCTTTACTATGAAAATATTACCCGTTTAAAGATTTTTCTTGCCAGTTACAAGAAATCTATATGGAGACCTAATATTTCTGGTCAGTTGGTCGAGAAACAGCCTCTCAACTGATGCCATCAAGTAGCATCACAGTCAGCAGCAAGTGTTATTTCTTAGTTCATGATGCTCATACAAAGGCTCCCCCCCTGCCAAATTCGCTAAGTGAGAAGGCACATTACATGCTGTGGTACTGAGCCATACATACCTGGCAAGCATGATCCTGCTTTCACCTGATATTAGGGTTACCAATTTTGCTTGGACACATTCCTGGAGATTTCAACACATGACCCCCTGCCTCCAACCACCATCCCCAAACAGCCTTTCTTTTCTCCATCTCCAATATTTTATAATTAATAAATGTATTGAAGGAAATTTTAAAAAACAACTTTTTTTAATGCCCCCAAATGAATTTTCTCTTGGATTGCTTGGAGCAGTGTTCAGAAGCTTAATCCCTAGAGATTCCAGGAAAGTCCTGGAGGGTTGGCAACCCTACATGACACCTACTTACCAGTAGTGGATAGTGATCAAGGGTGGGAACCCCTTCATAAACCAAAGCTACTGAAGTCAATTGTAGATCAACTGCACCCTTACTAAAATCAGTTAACACAGCAGAGACTTTAGATCAAACCTAGGACCCTTTTCCAGTCTGTGTGGCTCACTAGTAAGTGCAGTTACCTAACGAATTCACACTGGGTACAGATGAACTCGAATGAAGTAAGTTTCAGGATCAACGGTAGCTAGATGTCACTTTTTCAATATTGATTTAATGACTGAAATGGTTGAGCAGTTTAATAAACAGAAGGCAAATGTAAAAATGAACTGTTTATGCTGTGAGGGTGCAAACAGCATACACTTTATTGCTCATTCTGCATGGGTACATATTTAAAAGATTGTTTCCATACAGTTTTTTTTTAATTATTAAAGCTCATGTAACAGCGGGAGTGAAATACAATGTGTTAACGACGCTAAAACACTCTGTAATAAATACAAATAAAATGGAAATGAGAAAAACCTAAAAACAAAATAAAATATGGTGTTTTTAAAGAACTGGGAAGTAAAGCCAAGGGGTTAATTGTAAACTAATTACATCTATATAAAAAAAAAGACTGTAACAACTGGTAGACAATATTCTATTAACCAATAAGTGTTGCATACAGTGAACTGCTCCTGACTGCTAGAACGTATTATTCGTTTTTACAGCATTATTCAAGTCTGTGAAGCCATGGGTGCATGCTAGGAGCTATCAGCTGTATGTTGAAGCATGCGTTTTATTACAAGAGCAACACTCTAATTGCTGACTTTAGCTTTTACTTCTTGGTATGCAGCCCATTTTAAATCCATTATTGATAAACATAGGTGTAGTGTTACGATGGTTTTGAAACAGATCATGAAAACAGACCACGTGTGCATTGGACATTTATCAGGAGAACACAGTTGTAAATGTCCATTGGGGACTTTGTTCTGATAATGGGATGTCAGCTGTCAACCTTTTCTTTTAGGACAGGAAAGAGGGAGGGAGAGGGTTGGAGTGGGGGAGCAGGGGGTGGGGAATGAGGTCAACAAGCCAAACAGAATTAAAGTCCTAAGATGTGCAAAAAGTGGTTTAAAATAAAAGTTAAGATACAATTAACTTAGAAGTTGTAATAGTCACAGTATTAGCCTCAGATTTATAATATCACGCCTCACCCAAGACTGTACAAAGCACCACTGCAGGACACTTTCCTGTTGGATGATGCTCTTGCAATTGACAGGCAGCAGTGCAGGGCAAAAAAAAAATAAGATTGCTGTATCAACAGGTGCTCCCAGTACAGAAATACTATTTGACAAGAATATCAACAGGTTATAAATATATTAAAACTCATGTGAATGTATAGGATCTTCAGAACAATTCCTATCATTAAAATTACAAAAAAAATACAATGATCTCAAACTCTTTTTAAAAAAAAAAAGTCAATGCGGGGTCTGAGCTGCCTCAATTTAATATACAGGTCATAATTCATCTATGGATAGAAAAGCATAACCGAGGACAACTCTCCAATTTACATATTTAATTTTAGTTTTAATAATTGTTGGCTATACAATGAAGTTTGTCTCAGCCCAGCTATAACTAATAAAAGGTGGAATGTAATTCACAACCTTCATTTAACATTTGGAAACGTTCTGGGAGCATAAACCAACATCGCATTGTAGAGTGTTGCCGCTTTTAATATACAATAAAGGAGTATTTATTCCTTAAGTCATGTAAATAACTGATGCAATAACAAAATAAAAATGACAAGAAACTTCCCAGTTAGCAATGCTGGCTGGTAATATGCAGTTCATAAAAAGACTCCTCCCTGTCAATTTGGGAGGGATTGGGGAAAAGTGGTTATGGCTGAGTTGGCTGAAATGAAGAGGAATGTTTCTCCTGTGATGATCTTTTTATGTATATAAAAATTGGACTAACAGACGTTGATTCAAATCTGCAGCACACCAGGAAGAACATTGATAAAACAAAACAAAAAAAAATAAATCAGCCAATTTTCCATTTGAGAATCCATTTGGAATATTAAGTTTACGAGAGTTCAGTTATTGTACTGTTGATAATTTCTATGCTTCGCACCCAAATGAATGACCGGTAGGAAAAAAGGTGCTATTATGGTATAGTCACTTCAGCCCAACAATAGTTTTTGTTGTACCGATTGCTGCAGTCTACATCATGATGTATGGGGATATTAATAATTAGTAAGGAGTAGATGGGCTTAAGACAGATGACTAAATTGTTGTAGTAGTCTTTTAAATCAGAAATGCTATCAAGAATACTGCTAACTGGTCAAATCATAAAAAGCCAGCAGACTGTAATTTTCCAGATATTAGTTTAGCAGCTGATAGTCTCATGGCAAATGCCAGGTGACCGTTTCCTCAAAGTTCCCTCATCATCCAATCCCTCTCGCTGTCCTCTTGCTAAGTAAGGGAGAGACATCCTGTATATTCCAAGCACTGCTGAAACCTCGGCAGGAGAAAGCCCTCACTGACAGGTGCGTACGGAAGTCCCATGATTCACAAAGCAGTCATTCCACAGCAAACCCACAAGTCTCTTCAATGGCTGTCAGCAGCTTCTCATAAAGTTTTTCATAGTTCTCGTAGGGAGGAATGTCAATTCTATTAAAGCTAGGAAGAAAACAGACAAGAGATGTGTTTTACTGCTCAAATCCTGAACAGACTATAAATCATGCCACAGCTGCATCGCCTCAAAACTTATGCCTCAATAGTCTCTGACATAATTATGCATAATTGTTTTCCAGGACTCCTTTTCCTACATTGTCTTACTGGCTGTAACGGCCTCTAAGCTGTCTTCATAATCTTTATTGGCCAGATATAAATCACGGTACATAGTGTGGTATAATTTTCTCTCCAGTGCATGACACTGTAATCTGTTCACTCCAGGGAACAAGAGTGAAAAAGCTGCATGATGACAGAAAATTATTAATGGCAGATTCCATTTGTAAGCCCATTCCATTAATTAATTCCTGCCGAGTCTAGTATAAATTTAATGGGATGGGTTGACTGTGCAAAGATATTATCTCACTCATTATACTACCCTGATCATTTCTCCATTTTCATTAACTGAACTTTTCACTTCCATTTTCTAGTTTTAAAAAAAATTCTAAAGGCAACTTTTTTTATTCATTCATGTGATGTGGGTGTCACTGGCCTGGCCAGCATTTATTGCCCATTCCTAATTGCCCTTGAGAAGGTGGTGGTGAGCTGCATTCTTGAACTGCTGCAGTCCATGTGAGGTAGGCACAACCACAGTGCTGTTAAGAAGGGAGTTCCAGGATTTTGACCCAGCGACAGTGAAGGAACGGCGATATAGTTCCAAGTCAGGATGGTGTGTGACTTGGAGGGGAACTTGCAGGTGGTGGCGTTCCCATACATTTGCTGTCCTTGTCTTTCTAGTTGGTAGAGGTCGCAGGTTTAGAAGGTGCTGTCTAAGAAGCCTTGGTGCGTTGCTGCAGTGCATCTTGCAGATGGTACACACTGCTGCCACTGTGCGTCGGTGGTGGAGGGAGTGCATGCTTGTAGATGGGGTGCCAATCAAGTGGGCTGCTTTGTCCTGGATGGTGTCAAGCTTCTTGAGTGTTGTTGGAGCTGCACCCATCCAGGCAAGTGGAGAGTATTGCATCACACTCCTGACTTGAGCCTTGTAGACGGTGGACAGGCTTTGGGGAGTCAGGAGACGAGTTACTCGCCACAGGATTCCTTGCCTCTGACTTGCTCGTAGCCACGGTATTTATATGGCTACTCCAATTTAGTTTCTGGTCAATGGTAGCCCCTAGGATGTCGATAGTGGGGGATTCAGCAATGGTAATGCCATTGAATGTCAAGGGAAGATGGTTAGATTCTCTGTTGTTGGAGATGTTCATTGCCTGGCACTTGCGTGATACGAATGTATCAGCCCAAGCCTGGATATTGTCTAGGTCTTGCTGCATTTCTACACGGATTGCTTCAGTATCTGAGGAGTCACGAATGGTGCTGAACATTGTGCAATCATCAGCGAACATCCCCACTTCTGTCCTTATGATTGAAGGAATGTCATTGATGAAGCAGCTGAAGATGGTTGGGCCTAGGACACTACCCCGAGGAACTCCTGCAGTGATATCCTGGAGCTGAGATGATTGACCTCCAACAACCACAACCATCTTCCTTTGTGCTAGGTATGAGCCCAACCAGCGGAGAGTTTTCCCCGATTCCCATTGACCTCAGTTTTGCTCGGGCTCCTTGATGCCATACTCCGTCAAATGCTGCCTTGATGTCAAAGGCAGTCACTCTCACCTCACCTCTAGAGTTCAGCTCTTTTGTTCATGCCTGAACCAAGGCTGTAATGAGGTCAGGAGCTGAGTGGCCCTGGCGGAACCCAAACTGAACGTCATTGAGCAGGTTATCGCTAAGCAAGTGCTGCTTGATGGCATTGTTGATGACATCTTCCATCACTTTACTGATGATGGAGAGTAGACTGATGGGGCGGTAATTGGCCGGGTTGGACTTGTCCTGCTTTTTGTGTATAGGACATACCTGGGCAATTTTCCACATTGGTGGGTACATGCCAGTGTTGTAGCTGTACTGGAACAGCTTGGCTAGGGGCGCGGCAAGTTCTGGAGCACAGGTCTTCAGTATTATTGCTGGAATATTGTCAGGGACCATAGCCTTTGCAGTATTCAGTGCCTTCAGTCGTTTCTTGATATCACGCAGAGTGAATTGAATTGGCTGAAGTCTGGCATCTGTGATGCTGGGGACTTCAGGAGGAGGCAGAGATGGATAATCAACTCAGCACTGCTGGCTGAGATTGCAGCAAATGCTTCTGCCTTATCTTTCGCACTGATGTGCTGGGCTCCCCCATCATTGAGGATGGGGATATTTGTGGAGCCACCTCCTCCAGTTAGTTGTTTAATTGTCCATCACCATTCACAGCTGGATGTGGCAGGACTGCAGAACTTAGATCTGATCCGTTGGTTATGCGATCGCTTATTTCTGTCTATCGCATGCTGCTTATGCAGTTTGGCATGCAAGTTGTCCTCTGTTGTCTCTTCACCAGGTTGACACTTCATTTTGAGGTATGCCTGATGCTACTCCTGGCATGCCCTCCTGCACTCTTCATTGAACCAGGGTTGGTCTCCTGGCTTGATGGTAATGGTACAGTGGGGGGATAGGCCGGGCCATGAGGTTACAGATTGTGGTTGAGCACAATTCTGCTGCCGCTGATGGCCCACAGCGCCTCATGGATGCCCAGTTTTGCATTGCTGTATCTGTTCAAAATCTAACTCATTTAGCACGGTGATAGTGGCACACAACACGATGGACAGTATCCTCAATGTGAAGACAGGACTTTGTCTCCACAAAGGACTGTGCGGTGGTCACTCCTACCAATACTGTCATGGACAGATGCATCTGCGGCAGGCAGCTTGGCAAGGAAGAGGTCAAGTATGTTTTTCCATCTTGTTGGTGCCCCCTCCACCTGCCGCATACCCAATACAGCAGCTATGTTCATTAGAACTTGGCCAGCTCAGTCAGTAGTGGTGCTACCGAGCCACTCTTGGTGATGGACATTAAACTTCCCCACCCAAAGTACATTCTGCGCCCTTGCCACCCTCAGTGCTTCCTCCAAGTGCTGTTCAATATGGAGGAGTACTGACTTATCAGCTGAGGGAGGGAAATAGGTGGTAATGAGCAGGAGGTTTCCTTGCCCATGTTTGACCTGGTGCCATGAGACTTCATGGGGTCCAGAGTCGATGTTGAGGACTCCCAGGGCAATTCCCTCCCTACTGTATACCACTGTGCCACCACCTCTGCTGGGTCTGTCCTGGCGGTGGGACAAGTGATGGCAGTGTCTGGGACACTGTAAAGTATGATTTGGTGAGTATGACTATGTCAGGCTGTTGCTTGACTAGTCTGTGGGACAGCTCTCCGAACTTTGGCACAAGGCCCCAGATGCTAGTAAGGAGGACTTTGCAGGGTCTACAGGGCTGGGTTTGCCGTTGTTGTTTCTGGTGCCAAGGTCGATGCCGGGTGGTCCGTCCGGTTTCATTCCTTTTTATTGACGTCGTAGCAGTTAGATACAACTGAGTGGCTTGCTAGGTGATTTCAGAGGGCATGTACGAGTCAACCACATTAGAGACCTGCTACCCAACCTGAACCCGACGATGTGTCAGGTTCAGGTCGGGTTGGGCCCATCTTCTGGGGCCGGCTTTCGGGTCCAGGTCGAGTCGGTCTGGACACACACAGTAAATGCTCTGCTGGTAAGTATTAAAAATAAAAAATAAAAACTTACCTGAGCTGGGAGTCAAGGATGAAACTGAGTCTGCGCAGTGAGCGAGTGACGTCACTATGATGTCATCGTGCACGCGCTGCAGTTTCCTGCAGGTTCGCTGTCAGGAGGTAACTAAAGGGATGGCTGGGTTGGGCTCGGGTCGGGGCAAAACCGGAGGGACTCGGGCCGGGTCGGGCTCAGGTCCACTGTGGTTCGGTCGGGTTCTTTTTCACGATCTAAAGCAGGCCTCTAAACCACATTGCTGAGAGTCTGGAGTCACATGTAGGCCAGATCAGGCAAGGACAGCAGATTTCCTTCCCTAAAGGACATTAGTGAACCAGATGGTTCTTGAAGACAACAGTATTATTAATTGAAAAGTGAACAGAAACGGAGAACAGAAAGAAAGTGCAATCTCCTACCAGGTATGTGCTTTGGGGAGATTGTTAGTGCTGGCATCGATCTGGTGAATGGTGAAGAGCCTTGGGCCTGCTGCACCTGCAGTAACATGAAGACAGTTTTAAATATAAATAAACCGAAAATGGGTTGTAATCTTAGCAAAAGCTTTGCTAGTTTCACATGTATTTTAATTCGCAAGTTAGCGTGCCTTGCAAACTGCTGCCTCCTCTCACCCCAAAGTAACGTTAAGAAGCTGATTAAATTTCTCTCTCCTGTCCCCTCTGGTACAGGTACAGAGAAGTGATCAAGCTGATGTTTTTGTTTGTTATATTGCACTGCGCATAGCTCGTACACGGTCACAAATCCACACTCACCTTGTAATGCTTTAAAACCCTGCAGAGGCACTCGAGAAGATCCTGTCACAAACTGGAGCAATCGGGCTCGCCTTTCCTCATCAAAAGACTCCACTGCCTTCCAGAACCACTTAACAATATTGCTATCCGGCGTACAGTGTTTTAACCTAGTGTTCGATTTCCAGTCGTTGATATCAATCTTGCCAAGTCCACAGATAATTAGCTGGGAACAATCAACATGAATCATATATTCAAGAAGGAGATAGATATATTTCTTAATGCCAAAGGGATCAAGGAATATGGGGAGAAAGCGGGAACAGGGTACTGAATTAGACGATCAGCCATGATCTTTTTTGAATGACAGAGCAGGCCCGAAGGGCCGAATGGCCTACACCTGCTCCTATTTTCTATCTTTCTATGAAACAAGCCAAATTAACATATGGATACAGCTTTACCCTCTCCAGACCATGACTTACCTAATTAATGTAAGCTAACTGCTGTAACTACATCTTGAGGTTTTTTTTTTTTTTTTTTTTGAGTCCAATGAACCTACTTTAATACTGCTAGCCTCACCCAAATTGTTCATGTACTACAAATGTTTTACAACTTTAACAAAACAAGGACTTTATGATGGTTTGAACTATTCCACAGGACTATATTCAGTTTTCCTAATGTTATTTTAGCTTTTGATATTCCATTTTCTTTATTCGTTAAATTGGCCTTTTTTTTGGCTGTAAAAGGCTTTAAGATGTCCTGAGGCTGTGAAAGGGGCTATATAAATGGAAGTCTTTCTTTCTTTCGGATCTTTCCCTTGAACCCAATATTGCATTTTTCTTCCCTCCAATTTTATTCCTTCCCTTCCTTCGCGTGCCAACTCTCTCAGTGAAACATTGTTTCATAGCCAAAAGCTGCCCTCTGGTACGCTCAAGAAGCTGTTTCCCCCAGCTGGAATGTCTAGAACTAGAGGCTATAGTCTCAGGTTAAGGGGTTAGCCATTTAGGACTCAGATGAGGAGTAATTCCTTCACTCAGAGGGTTGTGAATGCTCAGTCTTTGAGTATATTCAAGGTTGAGAATGATAGATTTTTGAATGCTATGGGCA
Source organism: Heterodontus francisci (assembly GCF_036365525.1). Taxonomy (NCBI): domain Eukaryota; kingdom Metazoa; phylum Chordata; class Chondrichthyes; order Heterodontiformes; family Heterodontidae; genus Heterodontus; species Heterodontus francisci. The sequence continues at coordinate 66,804,307 of NC_090396.1, forward strand.
TCAGGCAGGAAAGTGCCTAGTTGATCTCAGGTGAGGTGGTGGCATCGTGGCAATGTCACTGGACTAGTAATCCACAGGTCTAGGCTAATGCTCTGGGAACATGGGTTCGAATCCCACCATGGCAGATGGTGAAATTTGAATTCAATTCATAAACCTGGAATTAATAACTAGTTTAGTGGTGACCATGACCAGTCGATTGTTGTAAAAGCCCATCTGGTTCACTAATGTCCTTTAGGGAAGGAAATCTGCCGTCTTTATCTATGTGACTCTTAAGTGCCCTCTGAAACCCAACAGACCACCCAACATTGACCTAGGCACTGGAAATGCTGACTTGGAACTATATCACCATTACTTCACTGTCATGGGGTCAAAATCCTGGAACTCCCTTCCTAACAGCACTGTCGGTGTACCTACAATCCAAGGACTGCAGCGATTCAAGAAGGCAGCTCACTACCAACTTCTCAAGAGCAGTTAGGGATGGCAATAAATGCTGGCCTTGCCAGCAACGCCCAATCCCATGAACGAATAAAAAAAGTAGAATTGAGGTCAAAGATCAGGCACGATTCTGAATGGCTTAAAATCCTATTTCTTAAGAACCCCGGTCAATTTCCCCAACTCAACTGTTGCAGCTCTATGGCTGTTCACCTGAGATTAACTAACTCAGCACTGGCCAGAGATTGAACCTGGGCCCTTCCTGGACCAATGACTTAAGTCTTAGCAATCAGGATGCCTCCAATACTGTACTTTAAAAACAATTTAAATTTGAGGTTCTTTTTAAATCTTCAGATCTTCACTCCAGTTCATTTTATTTAAAGCTACAAAGTGGAGGTGGCGGAGGATGAATGCACAAATATCAAGTGTCCACTGAGGGTGGGTGACATCACAGACTTGTCCAAGTGCAGGTTAGTTCCTTCAGAATCACCATGCAGTAGTGATGCACGCACTTGCAATCTGGAGAAGCCTGGATCCACCTGTAATCTACATTTACCCTATACAATACGGGCAATGCAAAAGAGTTCACTGTTTATAACAGCGGTTACCATTTTCTTGCTCAAGTCGGAGATTGAGTGACCCCAAGGACAATGTAACAGGTAGGTATGTCTGAAACACTAGCACTGAAGTGAGTCAAAACAGAGTACTCACCTCCAACTCCTTCTCATCAAATGTTTTCAGCAGATGTTGTGGGATCACCTCATTGAATCCTTTCTGCAGAGCCAGAAACTGGGCCTCGATACCTCGCAGAAATCGCCAGTTCACATACAGCCTACAAGAAACATTTCCTTGAGTCAGTGTGTTTCATACGGACTCTGTGATGCTGATACCATTGCAAGTCACAGAAAGGTTAATCCATCAGGTTGGACTCCTCTTGTCTGAATTACTGATAGGCTCGCTCAACTGTTGACATCTCCTTTCCGTTCAGTGCAAGAAAATGGGTCTTTGCTGCAACCTCAGCAGCCTTTGGGTATCTATCATTTGATAGGTTGAAAATTGAGTAAAAGGTTAGCTTCCCAGCCTAATCAGTTGGTAAAGCGAATGTGTAGCTGGGATTTGAGTCCTGAACAGAGCTGAGTTAACTGATCTTAGTAAGAGAGCAGGAAGGAGACTAGAATTGGCTGCAGCAGGCCTGTAATGGGGAGCAGATTCCTGCTCCTGATCACAAGCAAGTGATCCCTGCTGGAAAGTCCACTCATTTGGACAGGCATGACTGTGATTTGACACATGACATATGTTAAGTGTAGCATGCTTGGAAGGAACAGATGACTTCAGACCTATGGTTCCCAAACCAGCACTGAATATGTTCCCCATCTCATATTTGAGTCTGTTGTAGACTACTTGATAGAAATCGATTGCTAGGATTAGTCAATAACTCCATGATCGTTGTATTATGCTACCAGGATGTGATAGAAGACAAACTAGATGGATCTTTATCTTTTGTCTAGAAATTCCTATCTTACTATGCTTCCTGTACTCAAATAACTTTCCAACAATCACCATCTTGGCTCACAAAAACAACAGGCACTCAGTATTAACCAAACATAAACTGGCACCTGTGGAACCGTACCCAACATGAGTTGCCTGCAGGACAGGAGAAAATTAGCAAAACAACACAAATTCAAGAGTTTAAAATGCAAAAAACTTGAAAAAGGTTAGGAAACAAGAATAATAATTAAGTTAAGATTAAAAAGGAGATATATGAAGAAACGGGTGAGAGGTTGAGCACAGGTAAAGTGTTCAAGGATTATTACATAGCATAGTGTTTTAGCTGTTCAGTAGTTTTGGGCTAATAAAATAGTTACTCCATCCAGAATTTTTAAAAAACCCCTGCATATTCATGCTGTTTCAACATCATACAGTATGACCAAAAAACCTACAAAAATGGTCCAGACCAGAAATAATGGTGGCGAATAAATATTTCAATATAGATTGGATGCTTGTTGGCTCAGTGAAAACCCCCAGGCAGTCAACCCATAGTACTGACTGATGTAGCTCTAATCAAGCACACATGGGAGAAAGCAGTTTTCCTGATATAGATAGGGTGTTTACATTATCTTACAATAGAGCTAAACTGTTGCATGCATTTAACCATGCAAATTTGCACCAAGAAATCCAATCCCTTACCAGGCTATTTTGTTGCTGACTGTTTTGCTCATTGGATAAAAGTTTCACGAAGTAGCACCACAAAACAATAATAAACTGAAGACTGTGCTCTCTCTTACCGAACATATTCTTTCTTGGTCTCCTCAGTTACAGGGATGCTTTTCCCATTTGGCTTCAGTTCATGTTGAATGATTTCCCCATAGGCATTGTGCTCTACACAGAACGTGTGGTCTAAGACACCTGTGATGTCATTTTCCCTGCATGGGAGAAAAATAAAACTCTGCTCACAACTATTCTCCTTCCAAAAGATACCTACTTTTTGTCCAGTACATGTTGCATGTTATCGGTTGAAGATGATTAAAATTTTCAGACAACAGAAGAAAAATATATCACACTGTTCTGTATAGCTAACACACAGTAAATAGTATGGGTCTTGCTAACAGCTCTCTCCAAATATCATCAGTCAGAATGAGAACACAAATGTGACCTGATGGTGAATAAGATTTGTGGCAAATTTTGTTCCAGGAAACTATTTTTTCAAAATGCTTTCATGCTCATAGAATGTCACAGAGTAAATATTGTTCAAACATTCAAGCACAAATGTCATCAATATTGCTCATTTTACAATTTTGAAAATTTATATAGAAACTCAAAGTTTTTGCAGCGTTTAGAAAGTGATTATGCAACATGCCAGATTTCCCCCCCAAAAATGCTATTCGTCCCAAGGTAGAGATGTCATTCCTACTCACTAAAGCATAGAGGGTTAAACTGGCAGACTTCTAAAGATTTCAAATCCTGCTACAATAGAAAATATGCTCCAATGCTATACCTCTTTATTTTGCACTATTGAATGGCAAAGACAATAATGTATTTTGAAAATACGACAATTTAAAGGTTATATAGAAAATTTTTAATTAAAAAATAAAAATTTAAATGTTATAACAATGATAAAATGTGTTTCGCATTGTTACATTTGTTCCCTCCAAATATAATCAGTGTTGGAACGATTATGAAAAACTATTTGCTTTGTGATTCAGTAATTCAGAATATGCTAAATATACAGAATAGAATATGACAAAATAAGTTAGAATTCTATACATAATCGGAAAGTATCTTCAGTTTTTGGGTTTCCTTTACCCTTTTTTAATTCTAGATCTTTGTTGCTACTATGTTTCAGACCACTTCCATAGGTAATCGCTGCTCTTCATGTCCCAGCGAGGGTATTCACTTCCCCCAATATCTGGATACAACTTGTAGCATGGCCAGGTAATGAGCAGAGAACCCTTTCCATACTGTTTCAGCCACTAGCTTTATTTGATGCCTTCAAAAGCTCTTCCTGGACTTTGCAAGAAGGCAGTATATTATACCAGCTTTGGTCTTGGACTTTAACTGCCAAATTTATTAATCACTAACAGAACAAGCAAACAGTAGTAGTAACACAACATTTTTTTTTAAGGCAGTTGGGTTTAGCTACTTCCATGTAGTAAAAGGAAACTACTACGCCAAAATAAGTGACTGGACATTTTCATAGGTAAAGGTTCTTTATTCTGCTTCTGTCAACTATGGATGCTATCTGGCCTGAATACCTTCAAAGATTTGTTATATTCCCTATTTAAAAAAAGGTGATAATTATCTTCAACACAGTGAATTTAAATAGCCATAATGCAAACAGTGCTGCCAATCAAAAATATATAGGCAAACAAATCTCGCAAGAGGTTTGCATTTGAATAGAGTTACTTTGTTCCTCCCTTGGAGGATTACTCAACAAGACTAATTGTTACAACAGTTTTTTTTATTCATTCCTGGGATGAGGGCGTGGCTGGCTAAGCCAGCATTTATTGCCCATCCCTAATTGCCCTTGACGTGGTGATGGTGAGCTGCCTTCTTGAACTGCTGCAGTCCATGTGGGGTTAGTACACCTACAATACTGTTAGGAAGGGAGTTCCAGGATTTTGACCCAGTGACAGTGAAGGAACGACAATATAGTTCAAAGTCAGGATGGTGTGTGGCTTGGAGGGGAACTTGCAGGTGGCGTTCCCATGCATCTGCTTCCCTTGTCCTTCTAGGTGGTAGAGGTCACGGGTTTGGAAGGTGCTGTCTAAGGAGCCTAGGTGCGCTGCTGCAGTGCATCTTGTAGATGGTACACACTGCTGCCAATGTGCATCAGTGGCAAAGGGAGTAAAGTTTTGTGGATGGGGTGCCAATCAAGCGGGCTGCTTTGTTCTGGATGGTGTCAAGCTTCTAGAGTGTTGTTAGAGCTGCACACACTCCTGACTTCTGCCTTGTAGATGGTGGACAGGCTTTGGGGAGTCAGGTAGTGAGTTACGCGCCACAGGATTCCTAGCCTCTGACCTGCTCTTGTAGCCACGGTATTTATATGGCTACTCCAGTTCAGTTTCTGGTCAATGGTAACCCGCAGTTGTTAATAGTGGGGGATTGAGCGATCATAATGCCATTGAATGTCAAGGGAAGATGGTTAGATTCTCTCTTGTTGGAGATGGTCATTGCCTGGCACTTGTGTAGTGCGAATGTTACTTGCCACTTATCAGCCCAAGCCTGGATATTGTCCAGGTCTTGCTGCATTTCTATACGGACTGCTTCAGTATCTGAGGAGTCGCGAATGGTGCTGAACATTGTGCAATCATCAGCGAACATCCCCACTTCCGACCTTATGATTGAAGGAAGGTCATTGATGAAGCAGCTGAAGATGGTTGGGCTTAGGAGACTATCCTGAGGAACTTCTGCAGTGATGTCCTGCAGCTGAGATGATTGACCTCCAACAACCATAACCATCTTCCTTTGCTCCAGCTAGCAGAGTGTTTTTCCCGATTACCATTGACTTCAGTTTTGCTAGGGCTCCTTGATGCCATACTCGGTCAAATGCTGTCTTGATATCCAGGGCAGTCACTTTTACCTCACCTCTAGAGTTCAGCTCTTTTGTCCATGTTTGAACCACGGTAGTAATCAGGTCAGGAGCTGGCGGAACCAAAACTGAGCAACACTGAGTACGTTATTGCTAAGCAGGCACTGCTTGATAGCACTGTAAATGTCACCTTCCATCACTTTACTGATGATTGACAGTAGACTGATGGGGCGGTAATTGGCCGCGTTGAACCTGTCCTGCTTTTTGTGTACAGGACATACCAGGGCAATTTTCCACATTGCAGGGTAGATGCCAGTGTTGTAGCTGTACTGCAACAACTTGGCTAGGGGCATGGCAAGTTGATTATGATTAGAGATACAGCACTGAAACAGGCCCTTCGGCCCACCAAGTCTGTGCCGAACATCAACCACCCATTTATACTAATCCTACACTAATCCCATATTCCTACCAAACATCCCCACCTGTCCCTATATTTCCCTACCACCTACCTATACTAGTGACAATTTATAATGGCCAATTTACCTATCAACCTGCAAGTCTTTTGGCTTGTGGGAGGAAACCGGAGCACCCGGAGAAAACCCACGCAGACACAGGGAGAACTTGCAAACTCCACACAGGCAGTACCCGGAATCGAACCCGGGTCCCTGGAGCTGTGAGGCTGCGGTGCTAACCACTGCGCCACTGTGCCGCCCCTGTTCTGGAGCACAGGTCTTCAGTACTATTGTTGGAATGTTGTCAGGGCCCAAAGCCTTTGCAGTATTCAGTGCCTTCAGTCGTTTTATGATATCATGTGGAGTGAATCGAATTGGCTGAAGAATGGCATCTGTGATGCTGGGGACTTCAGGAGGAGGCAGAGATGGATCATCAACTCGGCACTTCTGGCTGAATATTGTTGCAAATGCTTCAGCCATATCTTTTGCACTGATGTGCTGGGCTTCCCCATCATTGAGGATGGGGATATTTGTGGAGCCACTTCCTCCAGTTAGTTGTCCACCACCATTCACGACTGGATGTGGCAGGACAGCAGAGCTTAGATCTGATCCGTTGGTTATGGGATTGCTTAGCTCTGTCTATTGCATGCTACTTACGCTGTCTGGCACGCAAGTAGTCCTGGGTTGTAGCTTCACCAGGTTGATACCTCATTTTGAGGTATGCCTGGTGCTGCTCCTGGCATGCCCTCCTGCACTCTTTTTTGAACCAGGGTTGGTCCCCCAACTTGATGGTAATGGTCGAGTGGGGGATATGCCGGGCCATGAGGTTACAGATTGTGTTTGAGTACAATTTTGCACAGAGCCTCATGGATGCCCAGGTTTGCATTGCTAGATCTGTTCGAAATCTATCCCATCTAGCACGGTGGTAGTGGCACACAACACGATGAAGGGTTTCCTCAATGCAAAGACAGGACTTTGTCTGCACAAGGACTGTGCGGTGGTCACTCCTACCAATACTGTCATGGACAGATACATCTGTGCCAGATTGGTGAGGACGAGGTCAAGTATACTTTTCCCTCTTGTTGATTCCCTCACTACCTGCCGCAGACCCAGTCTAGCAGCTATGTCCTTTAGGACTCGGCCAGCTGTCAGTAGTGGTGCTACCGAGCCACTCTTGGTGATGGACATTGAAATTCCCCATCACAGTACATTCTGCGCCCTTACTACCCTCAGTGCTTCCTACAAGTGCTGTTCAACATGGAAGGGTACTGATTCATCAGCTGATGGGGGGAGGGGGGGGCAGTAGGTGGTAATCAGTAGGAGGTTTCCTTGTCCATATCAGACCTGATGCCATGAGACTTCATGGGGTCCAGAGTCGATGTTGAGGACTCCCAGGGCAACTCCCTCCCGACTGTATACCACTGTGCCACCACCTCTGCTGGGTCTGTCCTGCCAGTGGAACAGGACATAGCCAGGGATGGTGATGGTGGACTCTGGGACATTGTCTGTAAGGTATGATTTGATGAGTATGACTATGTCAGACTGTTGTTTGACTAGGCTGTGGGACAGCTCTCCCAACTTTGGCATAAGCCCCCAGATGTTCATAAGGAAGACTTTGCAGGGTTGACAGCTGGGTTCGCAGTTGTCGTTTCCACTGCACCAAGTTAAGCTGGCCCATGATTTTGGTGAATGAAACTGGGTTTAACTTCTTATTTCTTTTCTTTCTTTTGGGCCTCCTTATCTCGAGAGACAATGGATTTGCGCCATAACAAAGTTAAAGAAGCCAATATCTCACAGATAAAAATACTTCATTATCACATCATCCTAATGCATACACCCATTGTACAGGGAATATTCAAAGTGGCATTCACAAACCCACATTTATTTCCACAACTGCTCCATCAGCTCTCGAGATGAAGAGGATGTGCGTAAATCCACAGCTTTCAAAACATTCAGCTTTGCCTGTGTGCAGATTGCTGAGACTGAGCCTAAAAACGATCTCGACCCCACCCCACTTCGAGTTGTTTTGATTTAACTTTTCCTTATGAAGTCTAACATGGAATTATTGAAATTGTTCTCCACGTGGATAAAGTTAAGCAGTATCAGGGGTAATGTAGCAGTGTACATACAGGATCCAAACTAAGCTGTTGTGCAGATCTGGGTCCACAGACTCCATGTCGTCCAGTGTGATCGACTTTCCCAGCAGCTGCTTATAGAAGGGAAGAGTGAAGCCCCCATCGATGTAGTGTCCATGAAACACTGCCATCCCCATAATCCGACCAACAAAATGGAAATAAGACAAGTGCTCCTAGTTTGAAGGAAAGTGAAAAGAAAACAGTTATATGCTATTCATCAATAATTTGTCCTCAGTTAAAATTTTGTTGAGATTTTTAATTGCTAATAAATTATATCAAAAAAGAATAAAGTTATGTCTTAATCACTTTCTTTGGCAATTTAACTGTTTAAAAATGAAGTGCTGGCTTCAGAGTTCGTATTAAGAATGTAGGTAGGCCTTTGCCCCATCCTATTTTCCAAGAAGCATCTGTCCCATTGCATTACTTCCTACACTAAGCTCCATTCTCAGATTTCAACAAGAATCTTTCATTTACAAAGTACTTTTTTCCCACTCAAAAAGCCATCTGTACATTCTAACTATTTAATAAGGCTCAGTTCGAAATGCAAAAGAAATAACTTTGCAGATGTTGCAAGGCACAAAACATGTTCATACTTTAGAAACTAAAAGACATTTAAAAGTCAAAGATTAAAGAACAATTCTTGTCTCTCTGCAGACCTCTCTACTCTCATTTTAAAAAATTATTGCAGTGTAAAATACAAAAATATAAATTTAATTTTAAAGGTTAAAATGGTGTTATCCTGGTTGAGGTGACGACTTAAAATGCTATCCAAAGCCTACGACATTAAAAACTCTGGCAATGTGACCTTTAGATGTGAAGGATGAGGCCCAGACATACTACCTTTATCAATGTTGCCAACTTTTCTTTCTGCAAATGTCTAATGTAAATGACAAGGATTATTTGGTGCCGTTGGAACTGAAATTCAAAGCATAAAAACAGCCTATTTTTTCTCTGGGGTTGCAAGTGGAAATCTCAAAGGGCTAGTATCACAAACAGCTACCATGAATCTTGTGGGTTTAATCCGTAAATCGAAGACCAGCACATCGGTTAAGTAATTCAATATCTTTCAATACATGAACTTACTGGGAAACTCCATTCAATTTTGGGCAAAATACCTCAAGCCGAATGCAGCATTAAGGGGTTTTGAAAACTGAACTGGTACCAAGTTCGAGGAAGGTTTAAAGTAAACTTTCATAACTAATGAAAATTGTTCAATTAACTGATTTCATATCAGTTCAAAAATGTGCTCACTACCCCCCACTGTGTTTTTAAAAACATTTCCCTCTTTTTTAGGTTCCCTGTCATTCCCGAGCCAACCTCAGTGGAGAAGCTCGAGCAAATTTGCATCCTATCAGTGGTCCACTAGGTTGACCCATACAAATTTTGGTTTAAACTGTTGCTCACTCATATGCACATACAAATCTGTTCTTGTTCGATGCAGATTTTTTTGATTGAATGTAGTCTCTTATTACCCCATATTTCCTAAAACAACTCATTTTTTTTATATGCTACTCTACATGTGTGATATGGGATTATAATAACCAACCATGGAAAAAGAAACATTAGCTTTATTAACCAGCTACCGCAATAAAATGAGAATTACTCTCAGCGTGCACCAATATAAAGATATACTTTCAAGCATGCATAGTTCTCCTCCAACTTCGGGGCTTAGATTTTAGGCTGGCTATAAAAATATAATTCAACAAATGAACAGTTAAGATGAACAGAAACTTCAATTTTTAAAACTCAAGATTATAAATTAACCATTCAGATACAGTAAAGAGTTACAACTATATGCTGCACCACTTCAATTTTAGTACTGTAAACTTACCCAAAATATAGTAACTTACATGAACTCACTCAAATCAGAATGTCATTTTGCAAGGTGCACAATGACACCAATCTCTGTTCAGGTTAGAATTGAAATACCAAAGCAAAAGGGATAGGACTGCTTTAAAAGAAAGAGTGGGTGAAAAGGTGGGGGAAGACAAAGTGGGAGGGAGAAGGAAAAAGACAAAGCAAAAAAGAGAGGCAAGCACACAGACAAAAGAGACACACATTAAGAAAAATGAAAGAGAAAAGAAAACTTTTATTTAGAGTATCTCAACTACAGGCATTGAATTACTTCTGAAATGAAGTCATTGCTTTCTTTATAGATTATATAAAATGAGACATCTGCATATTTTTAAACCCTATATCATTGGTGGTATATGCTTCGGAGGCCATAGGAGAGCAGGTATTTTACACTACATCCCCTTTTCAGCAACCTATGGATTGACACTGCTGCTTATAATTCCACATTCATGTCATCACCAGAGAGGGGATGCTGCAGAAAATGTGATCACAACCTGCTTCCACTTGCATTACTGAATGTGAAATATACAGGGACCAAGGGAAAAATGAGAGAAAAGCATATGGACATTTCCACTGTACAACAATCAGGATTAAAACAGCAATAGTTTAAATTTGATTAGTACCAGATCTCCTGTCACATTGCTCAGGGCGCGACACTGTTTCGTAATGACATTAAGAGGTAAATTAAGTGCCAGCTGTGGCCAAGCCCTAACGCCAGTGCGGTAGGTAGTGAGGGACTTCTGCATTGTCGGAGGTGCCATCTTTCAGATGATCCTATTTGCCTTCGCAGATAAACTGTAAAAGATCGCACAGCACTATTTTGAGGAAGAACAAATGAGTTCGCCCCTGTGCCCTGGTCAATATTTATCCCTCAACCAACATCACTAAAAAACAGATCATTTATTTCATTGCTGTTTGTTTAACCTTGCTGTATATACAAATTGACTGCCATATTTTCTACATTAAAACAGTGACCATACTTCAAAAGTACTTCATTGGCTGTAAAGCACTCAGATGTCCTGTGGTCATGAAAGGCACTATATAAATGCAAGTCTTTCTTTCCTCACACTGTATTATTCTGCTGCTATGACAGACCTGCGTTTAAAGAGGCATGTTGCTACAAGATCAGAATCTAACCACTTCAACTAAACAGCCAGAGAACATAACATAGGAAATAGGAGCAGGAGTAGACCATAGGGGCCCTTCGAGCCTGCTCTGCCATTCATTAGGATCATGGCTGATCTTCTGCCTAAACTCTAATTTCCTGCCTGCTTCCCATATCCTCCGAGATCTGTCTATCTCAGCCTTGAATATATTCAATGATGGAGCATCCACAACCCTCCAAAGATTCACAACCCTGATTGAAGAAGTTTCTCCTCATCTAATGATCAACCCCTTATCCTGAGACTACGCCTCCATGTTCTAGATTCCCCAGCCAGGGGAAACCTCTTGGACTCTACCCTGTCAAGCTCCTTCAGAGTTTAATAAGAGCTTAACTACTGTTTGGCGAGAGATGGTTGCTGATTGGAAGGTGCCTATAAAGGTACTGAATTGGGGGAAAGCGGATCTCAATATGATAAAACAGGATCTGGCCAAAGTTGACTGGCAGCAGCTACTTCTACATCAGACCAGTGGGAGTCATTCAAAAAGGAAATAGTGAGTGTTCAGGGCCAACATGTTCCCGTAAAGGTGAAGGGTAGGACCAACAAGTCCAGGGAACCCTGGATGTTAAGGGATATAACGGATTGGATAAGGAAAAAGGCGGCTTATGGCAGATTCAGAGCGCTGAAAACAGTGGAGGCCCTAGAGGATTGTAAGAGGTGTACAGGGGTACTTAAAAAAAAGTAATTAGGAGAGCAAAGAGGGGGCACGAAAAAACACTGGCAGGCAAGAGAAAGGAAAATCCCAAGGCATTTTATATATGAAGGGCAAAGGGATAACCAGGGAAAGAGTAGGGGCCATTAGGCACCAAAGTGGCAATGTGTGGGTGGAGCCGGAGGACGTAGGTGAGGTTTTAAATGATTACTTTTCACCTGTGTTCAGTATGGAGAAGGACGATGTAGGGGTAGAGATCAGGGAGGGGGATTGTGATATATTTGAACAAATTAGCATTGAAAGAGGAGGTACTAGCAGTTTTAGTGGGCTTAAAAGTGAATAAATCCCCGGCCCAGGCTGTTATGTGCGGCAAGGGAAGTGATAGGAGGGGCTCTAACCCAAATTTTCAAATCCTCTCTGGCCATAGGAGAGGTGCCAGAGGACTGGCGGACAGTGAATGTGGTACCATTATTCAAGAAAGTTAGCAGGAACAACCAGGTAATTACAACCAGTGAGTCTAACATCAGTGGTAGGGAAACTATTGGAAAACATTCTGAGGGACAGGATTAATGTCCATTTGGAGAGGCAGGGATTAATCAAGGATAGTCAGCATGGCTTTGTCAGGGGGAGATCGTGTCCAACAAACTTGATTGAATTTTCCGAGGAGCTAACTAGATGCATAGATTAGGGTAAAGCAGTTGATGTAGTTTACATGGACTTCAGTAAGACTTTTGATAAGGTTCCGCATAGGAGATTGGTTAAGAAGGTAAGAGCCCATGGGATCCAGGGCAATTTGGATCCAAAATTGGCTTAGTGGCAGGAGACAGAGGGTGATGAGGGTTGTTTTTGTGATTGGAAGCCTGTGACCAGTGGTGTACCGCAGCGATCGGTGCTGGGACCCTTGCTGTTTGTAGTGTACATTAATGATTTAGACGTGAATATAAGAGATATGATCAGTAAGTTCACAGACAACACAAAAATTGGTGTCATAAATAGTGCTGAGGATAGGAAGACAATATAAATGGGCTGGTAAAGATGGGTGGAGCAGTGGCAAATGGAATATAATCCTGAGAAGTGTGTGGTGATGCATTTTGGGAGGACTAACAAGGCAAGGGAACATACAATGGATGGTAGGATCCCAGGAAGCACAGAGGGCCAGAGGGACCTTGGTGTACTTGTCCATAGATCACTGAAGGCAGCAGCACAAGTAGATAAGGTGGTTAGGAAGGCATTTGGGATACTGCCTTTCTTAGCCGAGGCACAGAATATGAGAGCAGGGAAGTCATGATGGAGCTGTATAAAACGCTAGTTAGGCCACAGCTGGAGTACTGTGTACAGTTCTGGTCACTACACTATAGGAAGGATTTGATTGCACTGGAAAGGGTGCAGAGGAGATTCATCAGGGTGCTGTCTGGACTGGAGCATTTCAGCTATGAAGATAAGACTGGATAGACTAGGTTTGTTTTCCTTAGAGCAGAGAAGGCTGAGGGGGGACCTGATTGAGGTGTATAAAATTATGAGGGGCATAGATAGGAAGAAACTTTTCCCCTTCGTGGAAGGGTCAGTAACCAGGGGGCATAGATTTAAGGTAAGGGGCAGGAGGTTTAGAGGGGATGAGGAAAAATATTTTCACCCAGAGGGTGGCTGGAATCTGGAACACACTGCCTGAAGGGGTGGTAGAGGCAGGAACCCTCACAACATTTAAGTAGTATTTAGATGAGCACTTGAAACGCCACAGCATACAAGGCTACGTGCCAAGTGCTGGAAAATGGGATTAGAATAGATAGGTGCTTGACGGCTGGCATGGACTCGATGGGCCAAAGGGCCTGTTTCTGTGCTCTATTAACTATGACCATAAATTTCAAACTGCACATCAGAACAAAACAGCATGAAATAATTACCTTTATTTCATTTTCTATCCTTTTGATACTTTGAAATGTGACAATACTCTCTCGAACTTCCTGTACAGGTAGATTTCTACTGCTGGTATAAACTGTTATGCAAGTGCTTCTATTTTTAAAAATATTTTTTGAGGATTTGTGTGTTAGAATTATGGACATTGGTTTATTTGGGAAAACTGAAAAGACTCCATGGATTTTTTTTGTTACAAGGGTCACAGAGCTCTTGTTTGAAAACAACCTTTACTGGAAATCACATGCCTTAAGCTCAATAAACCACAGAAACCTCGGTGACTCAGGGGAGATGTTTACAGAGAAGTGACATGTCAAGATTTATGGAGGGAGGAATCGGTTTCGCTTCTGAGATATAGCTTTGAATTTCTAGTTGGGGTGTGGACTCTGTTGAAAAGCCGTTGGAGATCAACCTGCCAATGGAGAAACACCCAGTTCATCTTTCCTGCACCTCTCTAAGAGATCCGGAGAAATCCAATGTGTCAGATCCCCTTTCTCTACCTCTTTGAAAAACCTGCGAATCCAGAGTGGGATAACTGAAACCCCTGATGCCACATTTCTCCTGGAAAGCCTACCAGACTATTACTTGACATCTCTAAAACGAACTACTCCAGAAAAGATCCCAGTGATCTGTCTCTGTATACCCGAATGTCAGACCAAAAGGGACAACTGACATCCTACTATATCCTCTCCTTTTTCTTCAAGAATTAACAAGTATTTGGCCAAAGTCTTAATTTTTTTTAGTTTTTTTTGTTTCGTAAAAGAGCTCTGCAGAGAAAATCTCTATTTTTCAGTTAACTGGTGTGTGTGTGTTTGTGTGTGTGGGTGGGTGGGTATTTAAAAAGGGAGTTTTCATATTTCAATCTGTGTGTTGATGCTTTTCTTTGTTACTGAATACGTCTTGTTTTATAATAAACTGACGGTTTTGTTGTTTTCTGAAGAAACTTGGTTGGTGTTTTTTATTCAGAGATAAAGAGTATATGATTAACTGTATTAGTAACGGGGTAAACATTTAAATATATGTTGTGAAATGTGGACAAGTGGAACTAGAAAAGACAGTGCACTTCTCCCAGCTTGGTCATAACATATAATTGGGGGCCCGTCAGGGATAACCCAAAGTCGACGACATGCAATTGTAAGTGGGGTAATAATAATTGAAAAGCAGAAAAGGAAAAAACAGGTTTCTTGTGCATTAAAGTTTACATTAGAACTATAGAAAAATTACAGCGCAGGAGGCCATTCAGCCCAACGTGTCCGCACCAACCGAAAAAACTAGCCGCCCAATCTAATCCCACTTTCCAGCACCTGGTCCATGGCCTTGCCGGCTACAGCACTTCAGGTGCATGTCCAGGTACCTTTTGAAAGAATTGAGGGTTTCTGTCTCCACCACCATTTCTGGCAGTGAATTCCAGACATCCACCACCTCTGGGTGAAAAAGCTTTTCTTCATGTTCTCTCTAATCCTTCGACCAATCACCTTAAATCTGTGCCCCCTGGTAATTCACCTCTCCACTAGGGGAAACAAGTCCTTCCTATCTACTCTATGTAGGCCCCTCATAATTTTGGTACACCTATTATGGGAATGGATTTGTCAGTTGCTATGACCTTTCTGGAGAAGGAGGACTTATCCCCGAGTGATTTGAGAAACTTAATCAAGGTTAGGCGAATAGCATTGGCAACAAAATTGGGGTTAGAGTTAAAACCAGGAACTAAGAAAGCAGACATAATTGAAGTAATAGCCAGCAGTTGCAATTGGAAGAAAAAAGTGATCCAGATGGTAGTTCAGTTGAATTAGCTAGGATTCTGTTATAATTGCAAATGAAAAATCTTGAGTTTGAACAGGATAAGGAATTGACAATAAAAAAAAACTTGAACTACAATTTCAAAGGGAGCAAGCAGAGCGGCAAGAAAGAGAAAGAGAACAAGGGAAGAAAGGGAATTCAAATTAAAAAAGCTGGAACTAAGACAAAAGTGTGGCCATGACTCCAGGGAAAATTTTGGTGAGGAAAGAACTGATTCCAGCCCAGAACCCAGTGGAGAGCTGTTTAAAATTGTGCAAGCCCTCCTGAAGTTTGAGAAAAGGGACACAGAGGCATTTTTCATTTCTTTTGAAAAGATAGCCAGACAGATGAAGTGTCCGAAGGATGGCGGGATGCTGCTCATGCAAAGCAGGTTGATGGGCAGAGCTCATGAAGTTTATGCCATGCTTTCTGAGGAAGTTTCTGCAGATTATGAGATGGCAAAAATGGCTATTCTCGCTGCTTTTATGTTAGTCCCTGAAGCATACGGACAGAAATTTTGGAACCTCCGGAGGCAGCCTGGGTAGACTTATACAGAATTTGAGAGGGTAAAGCAAATTAATTTTGATCATGGATGCGGTCACTAAAGGTAGAGGCCACGTAGGGAACTAATTCTCCTGGAAGAATTTAAAAATTCACTCCCTCCCTTAGTAAGAACCATGTAGAGAACCAAAAGGTTTCAACAGCCAGACAGACAGCTGAGATTGCTGATGATTACGAGCTTGTTTACAAGCCTTTGTCTGTCACCCCCACAAACCCAAGAAGGATAGAAGGTGGGAGGGTGAAAGGAAGGCAAGTAGCCGGGGGCAGGAAGGGATAGCTGGGAAGACCCTGGGATCTCCTTCTCAAACCAGAAAGGAAGATGCTGAGGGTGGAACTGAGGTCCGCAACCCAAATGTTACCATGACCACAAGGTGGGACACTTTTGTGCAGAATGCTGGAAATTGTGGGGTAAACCTACGGGACTTACTGGGGTACACAAGGCCAATGTAGAGAAAGGGGCCCTGACCGAGAGTACAACAGATCAGGCTGTAGCTCTGACTGCAGCTGTAAGGCCAAGTACAAAGACCGGTGTGAGTGCGGGGGACATGAACAAAATACCCGAGTGTTATAGGGAATTCTTTTCAAAAGGAAAAAATAACTCCTTATCACTCAAGTGAGGCAGGTAGGAATACAGGAGCCACCTGGGGAAAGGCATAGCATTTCCACCAGAGAGCACGGTGAATGCCAAGGTTTTTGTGAATGGCATAAAAACAAGAAATGCTGGAAATACTCAGCAGGTCTGGCAGCATCTGTGGAGACAGAAGCAGAGTTAACATTTCAGGTCAGTGACCCTTCATCAGAACTGGAATGGTGTTTAGCGAATGGTGCTGGCGGTGAGTATATACCTGTACCTTTGTATCTGGTGTACCTAGAGTGTGACCTAATGTCTGGAATGGTAACTGTAGGAGTTGTCCATCGTTTACCTGTAGACAGTTGACCTACTCCTGGGGAATGATTTGGCCTGAGCGAAGGTAGTAGCTTCTCCAGTCGTCACAGAAAGACCACGTGAAGTCAAAGAGACAGAACAATTGCAGGAAAAGGTTCCAGCAATTCTTCCTTCATGTGTAGTGGTCCGAGCAATGGCTCCGAACAAGTTCCACTGTCGGAGGTAAAATTGGCACCACAGACAGATAGCTGAATACCTGAAACTTTCTTTGGGGATTTGGATAATCCAAAGGAAATGTTTAATAAGTCTTCTCTGATCAAGGCTCAGCACGCTGATCCAGAGTTACATAAAGTGGCACAAGCGGCTCTAACTGAAGCTGAGGCAAAGGGAGTTCCGGAAGGCTGGTATATTAAAAATGGGATTCTGATGAGGAATTGGTGACCTCCTCACAGACCTGCGGATGAAGATCTGGTTGTTCACCAGATAGTGGTACCGCCCAAGTATGGTCAGCAAACACTGAGGATAGCCCATGAAATTCCTATGGCGGGACGTGTGGGAATCCAGAAGACCCAATCATGTATAACAAAGCCTACCAGACTACTTCTCAACATCTCCAGAACGAACTGCTCCAGAAAATATCCCAGTGATCAGTCTCCATATATCTGGATGCCAGACCAAAAGGGACAACTGACATCCTTCCACATCTCTTTTCTCTTGAAGAATTAACAAGTATTTGGCCAAAGTATTCCTTTTTTTTTGTAAAAGAGCTCTGCAGAGAAAATCTCTACTTTTCAGTTAACCGGTGTGTGTGTGTGCACATGCGTGTGTGGTGTATTTAAAAGGGAATTTTCATATTTCAATCTGTGTGTTGATGCTTTGCTTCGTTTCTGGATAAGTCTTATTGGATAGTTTTGTTGTTTATTGAAGAATTTAACTGAGGATAAAGAGTAGAGTATATGATTGACCGTATATGGTCGAAAACGAGACTCCCGAATGGTATGTTGCCTCCCAGGTGCACGGGTCAGGGATGTCTCTGATTGGCTGCAGAACATTCTGAAGGGGGAGGGTGAACAGCCAGTTGTCGTTGTGCACATAGGCACCAATGATATAGGTAAAAAACGGGATGAGGTCCTACAAGCAGAATTTAGGGAGTTAGGAGCCAAGTTAAAAAGTAGGACCTCAGTGGTAGTAATTTCAGGATTGCTACCAGTGCCACGTGATAGTCAGAGTAGAAATGAAAGAATAGTCAGGATGAATGCATGGCTTGAGAGATGGTGCAGGAGGGAGGGGTTCAGATTTTTGGGACATTGGGACCGGTTCTGGGGGAGGTGGGACTATTACAAATTGGACGGTCTACACCTGGGCCGGACTGGAACCAATGTCCTTGGGGGTGCTTTTGCTAACGCTGTTGGGGAGGGTTTAAACTAATGTGGCAGGGGGATGGGAACCAAATGAGGTCAGTGGAGAGTAAGGAGGTAGTAACTAAAGCCTGTAAGGAACTAGATAATGAAGTCAGCGTGACTAAGGGAAAGAGTAGGCAGGGAGCAGATGATGAAAGCAAAGGGACTGGTGGTCTGAGGTGTATTTGTTTTAATGCAAGAAGTGTAGTAGGTAAGGCAGATGAACTTAGGGCTTGGATTAGTACCTTGGAGTATGATGTTATTGCTATTACTGAGACTTGGTTAAAGGAAGGGCATGATTGGCAACTAAATATCCCAGGATACCGATGCTTCAGGCGGGATAGAGAGGGAGGTAAAAGGGGTGGAGGAGTTGCATTACTGGTCAAAGAGGATATCACAGCTGTGCTGAAGGAAGGCACTATGGAGGACTCGAGCTGTGAGGCAATATGGGCAGAACTCAGAAATAGGAAGGGTGCGGTAACAATGTTGGGCTGTACTACAGGCCTCCCAACAGCGAGCGTGAGATAGAGGTACAAATATGTAAACAGATTATGGAAAGATGTAGGAGCAACAGGGTGGTGGTGATAGGAGATTTTAATTTTCCCAACATTGACTGGGATTCACTTAGTGTTAGAGGTCTAGATGGAGCAGAATTTGTAAGGAGCATCCAGGAGGGTTTTCTAGAGCAGTATGTAAATAGTCCAACTCTGGAAGGGGCCATACTGGACCTGGTGTTGGGGAATGAGCCGGGCCAGATGGTTGACGTTTCAGTAGGGGACTACTTTGGGAATAGTGATCACAATTCCGTAAGTTTTAGAATACTCATGGAAAAAGACGAGAGTGGTCCTAAAGGAAGAGTGCTAAATTGGGGGAAGGCCAACTATACCAAAATTCGGCAGGAGCTGGGGAATGTAGATTGGGAGCAGCTGTTTGAAGGTAAATCCACATTTGATATGTGGGAGGCTTTTAAAGAGAGGTTGATTAGCGTGCAGGAGAGACATGTTCCTGTGAAAATGAGGGGTAGAAATGGCAAGATTAGGGAACCATGGATGACAGGTGAAATTGTGAGACTAGCTAAGAGGAAAAAGGAGCCTACATAAGGTCTAGGCGGCTGAAGAAAGACGAAGCTTTGAAAGAATATCGTGATTGTAGGCGCAATCTGAAACGAGGAATTAAGAGGGCTAAAAGGGGTCATGAAATATCTTTAGCAAACAGGGTTAAGGAAAATCCCAAAGCCTTTTATTCATATATAAGGAGCAAGAGGGTAACTAGAGAAAGGATTGGCCCACTCAAGGACAAAGGAGGAAAGTTATGCGTGGAGTCAGAGAAAATGGGTGAGATTCTAAACGAGTACTTTGCATCGGTATTCACCGAGGAGAGGGACATGACGGATGTTGAGGTTAGGGACAGATGTTTGATTACTCTAGGTCAAGTCGGCATAAGGAGGGAGGAAGTGTTGGGTATTCTAAAAGGCATTAAGGTGGACAAGTCCCAGGTCCGGATGGGATCTATCCCAGGTTTCTGAGGGAAGCGAGAGAGGATTTAGTTGGGGCCTTAACAGATATCTTTGCAACATCCTTAAACACGGGTGAGGTCCCGGAGGACTGGAGAATTGCTAATGTTGTCCCCTTGTTTAAGAAGGGTAGCAGGGATAATCCAGGTAATTATAGACCGGTGAGCCTGACGTCAGTGGTAGGGAAGCTGCTGGAGAAGATACTGAGGGATAGGATCTATTCCCATCTGGAAGAAAATGGGCTTATCAATGATAGGCAACATGGTTTTGTGCAGGGAAGGTCATGTCTTACCAACTTAATAGAATTCTTTGAGGAAGTGACAAAGTTGATTGATGAGGGAAGGGCTGTAGATGTTGTATACATGGACTTCAGTAAGGCGTTTGATAAGGTTCCCCATGGTAGGCTGATGGAGAAAGTGAAGACACATGGGGTCTAGGGTGTACTAGCTAGATGGATAAAGAACTGGCTGGGCAACAGGAGACAGACAGTAGCAGTGGAAGGGAGTTTCTCAAAATGGAGACGTGTGACCAGTGGTGTTCCACAGGGATCCGTGCTGGGACCACTGTTGTTTGTAATATACATAAATGATTTGGAGGAAAGTATAGGTGGTCTGATTAGCAAGTTTGCAGACGACACTAAGATTGGTGGAGTAGCAGATAGTGAAGGGGACTGTCAGAGAATACAGCAGAATATAGATAGACTGGAGAGTTGGGCAGAGAAATGGCAGATGGAGTTCAATCAGGGCAAATGCGAGGTGATGCATTTTGGAAGATCCAATTCAAGAGTGAACTATACAGTAAATGGAAAAGTCCTGGGGAAAATTGATGTACAGAGAGATTTGGGTGTTCAGGTCCATTGTTCCCTGAAGGTGGCAACGCAGGTCAATAGAGTGGTCAAGAAGGCATACGGCATGCTTTCCTTCATCGGACGGGGTATTGAGTACAAGAGTTGGCAGGTCATGTTACAGTTGTATAGGACTTTGGTTCGGCCAAATTTGGAATACTGCGTGCAGTTCTGGTCGCCACATTACCAAAAGGATGTGGATGCTTTGGAGAGGGTGCAGAGGAGTTTCACCAGGATGTTGCCTGGTATGGAGGGCGCTAGCTATGAAGAGAGGTTGAGTAGATTAGGATTATTTTCATTAGAAAGACGGAGGTTGAGGGGGGACCTGATTGAGGTGTACAAAATCATGAGAGGTATAGACAGGGTGGATAGCAAGAAGCTTTTTCCCCAGAGTGGGGGATTCAATTACAAGGGGACACGAGTTCAAAGTGAAAGGGGAAAAGTTTAGGGGGGATATGCGTGGAAAGTTCTTTACGCAGAGGGTGGTGGGTGCATGGAACGCATTGCCAGCGGAGGTGGTAGACGCGGGCACGATAGCGTCTTTTAAGATGTATCTAGACAGATACATGAATGGGCAGGAAGTAAAGAGATACAGACCCTTAGAAAATAGGCGACAGGTTTAGATAGAGGATTTGGATCGGCATAGGCTTGGAGGGCCGAAGGTCTTGTTCCTGTGCTGTAATTTTCTTTGTTCTTTGTATCAGTAACTGGGTAAACATTTAAATATATGTTGTGATCTGTGGAGAAGTGGAACTCGAAAAGACAGTGCACTTCTCCCAACTCGGTCCTAACAAAACTTATCACTTCACATACTTCTATGTTAACCAATTTTAAACGATCCCTAATATATATTATTTTCCAAATTTTGTGCTTCCACAGCTTGCTCAAACCATGTATCATTTGCCCTCCACCAATGTTAATGTGATGTGTTCTCGGTCACATCATCACTGCTGGTGCTCCTGAACAGCATCCATCCATTATGGCATTAACTGTCATAGCTTCTTAGTTTAATGAGAAGAACCCTTACTTGTTTAAGAAATATTAACTTATACACATTGATCTGACTTACCACAGACACTTCAGCGCAGTAGTAAATCTCAAACGTCCAGTTTCATCCCTACATCTTAATATAGTTAAATTTAAAAATATCTTCTCTCAATGGAACTTAAGTTCTCATTCCATTCTTGTCCATCAACAGTCAATTATTCTACCAGGTAGAGTGCTTTACTAAGAGCCAGAACATGTGCACAGACCTGTGGGTTTTCATCATTAATACAGCTCCTTCTGCTTGCACTTGCTCAGGTTAATCTCATTGGACTGCTTGCAATAATTAGTTATAAGGCATCTGGCCTACTGGCAATGCTCCACATCTTACTGTGAAATAACAAACCACCACCACCAATTACATGGCGGAACTGACAGGGCCATCAATTAAAAGACGACCTTCTGCTTACAGGATTGACCGCAGAGTCTGGGTTGATCTGCAATGTGTAGATGTCATCTCTGGAGTACTGAAACAGTCCGTAGTATGGGTTCAACATTTCATGGGACAAAAGATAGAGCCATTCCCTGCAAGAAATAAAGTGGAAATCTTTTTATTTTATATTAGTAGATATTCAGCGGCAATCTGTATCAAGTTCGAGGATGTGCTGCTTTACAAGGACAAAAGCATGTAACACACAATGTATTTTTCTGTTGTTAAAGTGTAGATTCGTGTTCCTCTAAGGCTATAAGGTGCAAATGCTCTGCAATGTTGAAATCAATGCTCAGGTCAGTTACAGGTCAGGGCACTTTTCTTTCCCTTTTTAAAACAATTAAGATCACAAAGGCTGCAATGAAGTAGAATTTCATTGTTAATTGACCTGAGAATTTAGGTCAGAAGCTGGTCAGTTTCTGGTGTAGATTTGAAGTAGGCAGCATAAATTCCTTTAGCGAAAAAATATTAAGGCTTTATAAAATGGTTTACAATCGCCACAATTATTTGCAGAACTGAAATATTAAATCTTTACATAGCAAAGCTGAATACTTAGAGTGGTATCCATAATATTACTCATTCAATGAATGCAATCAATATAGTCATTGGCCAGCAGCCTCTTTCAGTTTGGACATGCATGAAGAATTGAACTGGTCAACACATTCACAACCAAGTCAATCTCAGGATCTTTGGCATTTGACTTGTTGATAAATAAGGACTAGTTCTTCAGCCAGCCAAATGGGACTTTTTGACTAGCATTTTTCCCAAACCAAAATACATGTTGGAAATGAGGAAGCAGTAATAAATTATACAAAAAAATCTTGCATTTAAAAAAACGGTTAACATTATACTGATAAGAAAAAGAAAAATATAGGGAAGAGGGGAATAAAGGGTTGACAGGATAATCACAAGTGCATTCTTATGTACAACTATATATTTTTTTTACTAGTCTAGTGTTATTAGTTATAAACTATTGTTGATTCTTGGGTCACTTTTTTACTGTAATGTCCCCTCCCCACCCAGCAAGCGTCAAAGCGCATGTGCTAAAATAATACAAAGTCAGACAGCCCAGGGAAACACCGATCTCTCCTATGGGCCTGCTGACAGCCCAGGGATTATTAATCCCCACCTGCAATTCACTAAATGGGGAATCCTGCCATTGGCTGAGGCAATAAAGTTGTCGACAGATTAGCCCCTCCTTGAATTAAGGAGTTAGAGAATTGAACTAAAAAGGATTGCAGATAAGGGAAAGCAGAAGGAAGATAAATTACAAGCTCTGCAAATGGCTCAGCTGGTTAAGGCAGTAAGGAGCTAAAGCAGCAAGTTCCCATGTTCGATCCCCAGTCTGTGCTGAGTTAGCAAATCTTGGCTGGGGTTCAGTAAAAGCAGTGGGATTAGTTTCAGTGCCCTTAGAGTTCCTGCTCCAGTGATGATCTGGTTCGGTTGTGTACTTCCACAAGAAAACAGCCTGTCAATGCAAAGGCTTATGCATTAAGAATGGCTACTTGGGTGACCAACACCTTCAGAAGAAAGAGACAATTGGCAGAAAAAAAGGAGGAACAAAAGATATGCTTCATTCCATACAAGTGCAAAGTATTTTCTATAAAATATTATGCAATTCTAAAGATCACTTCCAAGTGAATTTGAGTTCAGTATATAACCACAAGGTGGTGCTGCATACAGACCCATTTAAAACAGAATTGTGTGGCTTTATAGCCACTCCAGGCGCTGCTTCACAAACCACTGACCACCTCCAGGCGCGTATCCATTGTCTCTCGAGATAAGGAGGCCCAAAAGAAGGTGCTGCATACAGACCCATTTAAAACAGAATTGTGATCACCAAGCAGAATTTGTGTTTAACAGAAGAGTAATACAAATATTGTCATTAACTTGCTATAACAATACTCACAACTTGCTTTGTATTTAAAACCATTTTCAAATTATCACCTGCAACATATTTTAAAGTAGATTGGTAGCAACTTATTAATGAGCTGCAGCAAGTAATGGTACTTATTGATGAACAATTACATTGTATAAAGGCAATATACAATATACAAACTAGTTTCAAGGCACCATCACGTGACCTGAGAGATGGGGGCATCAGCTTGTGCCAAAAGTTCCAAATGGCAAGTTCTGGATCTCTGCCATGCCAATTTGGAGTGAACAGTGGGATTAGTATTTCAGCTCAAAGGGGAAAAAGTTGGAGGGAAAGTCACCCTGTACTACTATTGTGCATTTTAATGAACTGCTACAGTAGCACTGATCAATCGCCTTCCATTGAAAGGGGAACCCATGCACAGCTTGGTTGCAATAGCAGTGAAAAAAAGGGACAAATTAAAAACAAAAACTTTTACATGCATTATATTAACTATCACTTACCTAGCAACACCTCCATAATCTAATCCCTCTTCACCCCGGAATTTTACCATTAGCCGTTTCCATAAGTCTTTCGGTCTCATCTTCATGACTTGTCTATAAGACTCCTGCAAATAAAACATTTATCCTCCATTAATTGAAAAATACGTCTAGATTATTAACCAATGGATGACAGACTACAAAATGTAAAATCCCACTTCAAGTGATAAAGACCTATCCACTGCTCCCTCCTTCCATTCCAATAATATAATCACAGCCCACACAAGGGCACAGGCAAGCAATCCAATCCACATTGTGTTCTGTAAACTAAGATACACAACAGCACCTCGAGGAGCCTACTGCATGTGTGTCCCTGTGATGCAAGTAGTCTCAAAAAGATGGGTTGGCATTGTTACCCACTCAAAAATATTCCATTGGTAATAAAATACCCTAAGGAACCTGCACAAGCAGGAGGAAGAGGAAGGAGCCCTTATTGAAAAGAGTTGGAAGTATATCAGCAACTCTGCTCCCTTCCTGGTGACTGCTCCAATGGGCTCTTGGACCTTTGCCCAGGAACAATCAAATTACTACCTTCTCTTTATGTGCACAAAAGAACAGAAAACAAATACAAGAACTAAACATAAATAAACTAAACTCTTCCCCCAATTTATCTATGCAAATAAATGCAATTTAGAAAGAGAGTTCCAGTCAAGGGTCGCACAATGTGGACCACAGACAGGGTCGCGGAATACTTGGAATACAAGTCACAGCCATCACACACCTGGTCACAACTCTGGGGAAAATAGGATTACCTCTTTGCTACACACTAAGGCGAGGAACTGACAAATACAAAACACAACTCATGGACTCTTGATTAGAAATCCAAGCTGCTCTAGAGAGAACAAACTAGTTATGAATAACCAAAAGGTCTAATTTTAAAGGGTTAAATTGCTTAAAGATTGTACAACAATTTGGAAAAACACAATACTGCTGTAACAGAGAGAATAAAGACAGCTCAGAATATGAATATCTGAATAAGGTGCCAGTCAGGCAACACGCAAGATCTGTGTTTAGCTGGTATATATCAACCACCAGGATACTCGATCTATATAGGTCACTGGTTTGACTTGGAACAAATACTCATTACACTGCTGTTTGCAGGCTGACTGACAAACAGTCTGCATTTGGAAGCTACAGCACCATGTCTTGGTTCTATCATTTATCTTACTGCAATTATCAACAGCCCTGGAATATCTCAGTTTTAAAGTTATGAATCACATCATGGCACAGCAACTTTGTTGTTGCATTTGCAAAGAAAATAATTTTTTTAAAAAAAAGTCTCTGTACCTCAAATATCTCTTCCCTGGAAACCTCAATGCGACAGTGGCCAGCCTGGGGTTGCTGCTGTGAGAGTTCTTGCCTCAGGATCTTGAGCTTCTGGACCAGGTCTCGCTTATACCTTGGCACGGTCAGGCATTCAGCTTCATCTGGCAGGAGGATCGGAGGTGCTGGTGGCGGCTGCTGCTGCTGTTGCTCTTTCAGGTGATTCTGACGACTGGATGGAGAAGCAAAAGCAGGAGGAAGGAGGAGAACAAACAGTTTAAAGCTGACCTAAACACCATATGCCAGTGCAGATTACAAATGCTGCAGCAAGTTCTGGTACATCCCAGGAAGAGTTAAACTCCAATTAGGTTGAAATGAAAATAAACAAACTTCAGACAGTTCCTTGCTCATTATTTCTATAGCACGGTAGAAACTATCATCTGCATTAGCCATTTCCTCCAACAGACATCTTTGTATAATTACTGTACTTAGTAGAGCATTAAAAATGAATTACACCTTCAAACTCGCCTCAAAAAAACATACTGATGTATTAAAGTTCATTACACAGTTTAAAATGAATGATAATATGGCTCTGTTCACTGTATTAGGACATATATCTGAAGAAAGAGGCCGTCTTGCTCTTAAAACAAAAGATACTTCCTTCAAATGCAATAAGATTTGGACACAAATTAGACAAACTGATTGCCTCAAAAATGTTCACCTGCCAAGAGGTTCAGGGCACAAATCAAAATAATAAAATTCAAATATTTACCACAGAGTGACAATATTGTGCAAACTTCCTAAATTAACTATTTTATCTCAGTTTCTACAATGTCACTACATTGGGGCAAGTTGACTCAAAATAAATGCTAACCCATTAGCGAAAATAGGAATGAACTTTTCAAGCCAAAACACTCTAAGTCAGGCAGCATCTGTAAAGGACAGAAAATATGCTGATGTTTTAGGCACAGCCATTCATCTGATGATTTTGAAAGGGAGGAGAGCAGTACCAGAGGAGATGGAGCCATTTACAACGTCAGGTGGCCTGGGGGCCAGGAAGGCGTGATGTTGGTCAGCAGTTTAATAGGAATGGGGGTCAAGGGAACAGACGGTGATGAGCTCAGAGACAGCACATGGAGAGATGAGAGAATAAAAAAAGAAATGTAGGTTCAGAGCCGGGGTTATTTTTGCTCAGCAGGATGATCTTAGAGTAGTGGGTGGTTTTGCCAGAGGAGAATAAACCATTAATTAGATGAATTATAATTTAACAAAATAAATCTATGTACAGCCACAATTTATTTATTTAAATGGAAAAAATTGTGAAAAGGAATTTTTACCTACTTTTACACAAACTCTCTTGCACATTTCTGAAGTAACTGTTCATTAAGTATGATGTAGACAGTAAGGGCTGGATTTTACTAGCTTCCCAATGTTGGGAGTCACGGCGGTGGGGCCAATAAATACCTCCGGGAGAAGCCTGCCACGGGCCTAGACGCTGGGACGGCCCCGCCCCATCCTACCGGTGGTGGCGAGGCCTTGTGGCTGCTCCCCTGCCGCTCAGCGATGGAAGCTTAATTTAAATATTTAAATACATGATAATTAATGCATAATTACTTACCTCGTCACGACAGCCGTTCCACGCCGATATTCCAGCCGGTTACCGGAACTCCCGCGCCTTCGGATCTCCGTTCAGAGATCTGAGGTGGCAAACTGGTGGGGAGGGGGCAGCAGTGAAGTTTTCAGGGTGGCCGGGGGTGTGGGGGAGGCAAGCGGGTAAAACTCTTGCTATTTGTTGAGGGGATGTTGGAAAGGGTCGAAGGTCAAACTTGGGGGAGAGAGAAAGAGTTCAGAATTGAAAGTTTACTCTTTTTTGGGGGGGGGGGGAAAAAGAGAGGTCAATTTATAGATTGATTAGTCATAGGTGGGGTGGGAGAGGGGATTGAAAGTACTACTAAAAGGTTTCACATTTATTTTGTACAGAACTGTAACTTTAAAAATGTAACTGGACCTGGAGAGCTTGAAGCCCTTTAAAAATGGCGCCAGCACCTGCGCGGTGGCGCTGGACACTGTTGCCGGGGACAGAGTGCTTGCCTCCTCTGTCATCGGGGGCTGGCGTTCCGCCCCTCCATGTAACTGAACCGTCACGCCAAATATCGCAGCGGCTCCGCGGGGCAAATTCCGCGCGTGCACCCCACCGCTTTTGAAGCTCGCCGTCAATCCAACCGTGTCAGGTGGCTGTTGACTTTGATGGGCTGATCCCTGTCTTTTCCTCACGTTAGCCTCATGCACAGGCGTTTCATCAGGAATCAGTGGATTGCAATAAGGAGACCTATATGTTTTCTCTCCTTAAAGCAGGAACACAGAGCTACCGTAGCACAGTACCAGTTCTACACTGGACAGTAATTTACTAAATCACTTACTGGAAGACATGACCAAATATAACTTTAAAGACGTAAAACAAATCAAATTTTGGAACATGAAACAAGAGCTTATTTTAAAAGCCAATACTTCAAAAAGGTAAAACATATTTGCCATTTGATTTTCTTCCTCTTTTAACGTGCATGTGGTGAATATGAGAAATACAAAAGAAACAGAGAGGAAGAGGAGAAACAGATATTTTGCTACACTACAACAGTAACTACATTTCAAAAGTATTTCCATATTTGCAGAGTTATTCTAAAACAATGTTGACTGCAGTTCTCTGGACTTCACAGCAGGGATCCTGATGCAGAGCAAGAGGATCAGAGACAGAAGAAAAAGCAAATTTTAGCAGTCTTCTGCCAAATCGGAACTCTTCTTCAGTCTGATCCATAATCTAATTAATGCAACAGCTGCATGAGAAAAAACACATTCATAGACTAAACAGGGTCATTCTGAAAGCAATGATAATTCTGGACACTGATTCTTGCTTTCACCTACTGTCAAGACAAAAAAGATCTCAGATTTATGAGTAGCATTTCAAAATATAGCAGCATGCCAATCATTACACCTTTGATCTAAGCTCAGTAACACAGCTTGTTCCAAGGAACTGATTGGCAAGAGGCTATTGCTTACAAAATGCTGTTTGTGTTAGCAACCTGGCTGGGATACCGTCCCTGGCTAGCTGACCACAGGAATGAGGGAATTTTTCAGCACTACCACTGGCAATAAACCTTAAAAAATTCTTGGCAATTTTTGCAGACTTCTGCGGCTCATAAACATATGGCTTTTCAGGTACTTTTGATTCGTTGTTTTAACAGTAAGTTTTGAATAGCTATAACTGAAGAACAATAAAGTTTTGCATCAGTTACACATTGGCTATTTACTCTAAAGTACACTTTTTAAACCAAATTGGTTTCAAGCTGGTCATTTTCACTTCTTTAATGTAAATGATTTTACAGTAAATATCCTGCACTGTAAACAGGTCGTTCAAACAGAAACTGTCAGCATAATAGGTGAAAAGGGGTGCTAAGTCTGATTTAAGTTAAAGCATGATTTTAGATTTTAAAAAGCTGATTAATTATCCAAAATTTCTAAACTACTGGGGTAATGATTTCTAATACAATGGAAGTCTTGGAAAAAATTAAAGCAGTATTTCTTGAGAATCACTGTTTTTAAATGTTTTCATAAAAATTAAATTTGCATTGAGATTTGTACAGCTGGGGTACCCCCTTGAAGTGCACCTGTTTCATAACATTGGAGTCAGCGGAACCAGTCTCTTTGGGCCACATCGTAGCTTATTTTAAGTTTCTACCAAGTATTTGTTGTGTGTTACCAAATTCTCTGTAGAGACTGCACGATGAAAAACACAAATTGCAAAAACTGGAAATACAGCTTTTCTTAAAAAGTACTTGCTTTGGTTGTTCTCTGCTCCCTTCATCCTTCCCCTCACAATCACAAACGTGAACAAAACGCGTGAACAAAAACCTTTCCTTTACTCTAGTAGCTTTTAGGCAAATATGAGTTATTATTTTTGGATAAAAACCCACTTGCTACTGCTTGCAACCGGCTTTCATCTCGGTCACACAGCCAGACTATACTATGAATGAGCCAGACCTCTACTGACAGCAACACAAGTCTTGCCGTGTGGATAATTATGACAGACATCATCTACTCAGCCGAAAATTCACTAAACATTTACACAGGACCCATGAATAACCCCATCTTGGAGTTATGTAAAATCACTACCAATTTGAACTCAATTAATAATTTCAAAACAAAAAAATTGACATTCTCTCCCCAGAACATGTCCCAACTTGTGTCTCCAAAAACTGATCACAGTAGTGATACTATGGAACAGTTCCAATTAATGCATTACTTGACTGCACATCGTGGCATGCAACGTTGTACACCATGGCTCGTAAATAATAGTGAAGCCATCCGTGCTCACAGTTATTAAAATGTTAATCAGACAGCAACTTCTGGCGACCGCATATGTGTAGTTAAACGTGGAAATCAGGAAGTTGCTGTCCCAGTCGTCCTGTTCCTCAAGAAGCTGGGCTATATTGGTATCGCGCTGAGAGACTCAGCATTGAAATACATGGAATAGCATGAAGTTCTTGTACTTGCTTGTAGACATGCACTGAACTTGCCAGAAAAAGTTAAGGCTTGTCCATTCCAGCAGAACTATATTTTAAAGGTGTAATAAGTCTTAATTACTGCCAACTTCTCTTTTTGACACTGAAAATGAACTTTTATAAGTGTTGAGACTCATTCCTTCAGCTTTTAATCATTGATTTAAAAAATAGCATTTAAATAATTTTAACTTTTCGTTTGTTTATCTCTTCCTTAATCCCATCTTTCTTTCCCCCTCTATTTCACTTTTGAAATGATTTGGCATTGAATTAAATATTAACTGATACTTCCTGGTTCAGAATCTGCGTGGTTCAGTAACTATTCTTCAATTTGACTGGTTAAGGAGATACACAGTTTCTTGACCCATTCACACAGGTCCTTAATCCCCTGTACAGGGCGCTGTGCCAAATAGCTCTCTAAGCATAAGTTCTAGTGCAAAATCCTATAGAAATGTTTTGGGCAAGTGCACAAAATCCAGCCTTCTGTATTTAGATCTTCCGATCAGAAGAATGTACATACACTCTTTTTTAAGCACCAATCTGATTTTTATACAAAATATTGACACACAGAATGTGTGACATTTTACTATGTTCAAGGCACTATACAAATGCAAGTTATTGTCAATATATTAGTCTTCAGGCACAAGTTTTCAGGATTTCCTATGTCAACTGCATATAACATTCATCTTCAGGCCCAAAGCTGAGCAGCAGCTAAACTGGGAGTTCTTACTGGAAACCCCGCGCGAAGAGCAACTAGAGTACGGTTGAACTGCATAATGTGGTACTGGCCTCATTTAAATAAATTCTGAGCCTTATGTAGCTTAGCACCACAATTTGTGCGTAAATTGAGCATTGATAGTGCTTAACATACTGCTTTATCATGCATAGAATCAAACACATCAGCTATCGCAATATTGATCCCAGTGTCTAACCCGGGAACAGCAAAGTAGTTGATTGCACTGTGGGTCCATCTTAAGGTTTGGGATCAATTAAATACAATGGAGCTCCTGCTGGATTATGCAAAACATTAACAGGTGTGATGCTCAGCAATTGAAACTACAATCACTCAACCTGAAGAGTTATAAAAATTGACTTTTCTTTGAAAAAGTGGACAATGTGCTTTAAAAAATTGGCTGCCGAAGGTCCAAAGACCTTGCCTTTGTATATTAAAACTGCCTGACAAAAGAATACATTCAAAGCTAAGAGGTGTTAATTACATCCATCCCAAACCCATCAAGAGACATTTTTGAAATGAATGGGTTCGTCTGGATCAAAGAAGGGTGAAGTAGCCACATCTGGGCCATTATCATCATGGAAGAAAATATCTGTCTCTCAGAGATAAGATGCGAAAAACATTTAGCTTTAAAGGTAGCTCTCTGGAAAGAGGGAGGGAGACCCAAGAAGAAGCTTGTCCAGCTCAGAGCTGGGAGAAAATCCAACATGCAAAAGGAAAGTGCCCAGCTGTGAATTTGACATTTCAATTTGTGCAGCAGTGAACTGGAAGTGATCCCCTGTCTTCAAACTGAACTTTCAACCAACAGAAAATCGACAAACACCTCAGGCCTGACCTCAGAGAGAAATCAACAGGTTTATCGTGAACCCCAAAACCTTACCTCACTTCAAAGCCATATTGCTTAATAAATAATCAATCTTCTGTTTTAAACCTACAAGAAAACCTGTCGCTATTTGTTTATTTGACAAACAAAACACAAAGGGGTTAAAACCCTAATAACAAAAACACTTAATGCGATCAGGTGGGAGTTCAACAGTGGGAACCACTTACCATGTGGCTGTAACACAGTCCATTTTAATTACTGTCAGCAGCTCCAAAATCAGCAGCAAACAGGAGCTCAATCACTACCGGTAGCAGCAGTATTACCAAAAGTTGTGGCTTCGACATGCACCTCGTTACTAGGGGGAAGCACAAGACTTCTACCCACTACTTTCTTTTACCTTCACCCCAAGAAATATGGCTGAAATTTGATGCTGTGTGTTTGTACGTGTGTGGAGAATGTAAGATATAAAACTATGTCAATATTAACTTACATTTACATAGCACCTTCAACATAGTAAAACGTGCCACGGCATTTCATAGGAAGGGTAACAAAATTTTGACCGCTCTGTAAGCTCTCCCTCATCCTGGTGCTGTCATACTAAAAGACTACTATTGTGGCTGTTCAGGACAGTAAAAGTAGGACTTACATGACCAATAAAGGTAGCAAAAACTCAGTAGGGACCCTTCATCAAAACTTATCCAATACAATTCCACTAGAAAACCTTAACTTATCTTCCTCTTTTAAATGTTGACTAACCTGCTGTACATTTCCAGCATTCATGGACTTTCATTTAAGCTCCATCAACTTTGAGAGCTTTTCCCCCTGCAGTAGATTATGAATTTAAAAAACTATACTTTTTATTGTACAATAGGGAAATTATTGACTGACTTAATAAGTGCGTACGAAAATGAGTGATTATAACCACAAAACTATATACTTGAGACGTTTCCTTTATCTATACATAAAAGGAACTACTCCTCATAGCGTTCTCAACATTGCACAAATTGCTTCAAAATAATTTTGGAAACGGACGCATCTCATTGGTGCAGTTTTTGTTTTTAAATACCACAAATGCAGCTTTAGCGTCTGCCTTATAAACCTCAGACTTTACCATTAACCACCTGTCAGACAACCTTGAGGTATGCTTCAGTAAAGGCATGTGGCCAAGTCTGAACTCTGTCTTATTTTTAAATATTTTGCTTTGTTTAAACAGTTTACTGAAATTTGCAACTTTAAAACAGTATTCTAAAATAGTGATTTCAGAGGTTTTCCTCAAAATTTTCCCCCTGTCGCCCCACACTCCTGAAGCAGGCGACCCTTGCTGGGGTACAGTTCTACAGTGTGCAATAGCACTGCTGCCCTTTGGTATCTTGCCATTGGTCACGTGAAAATGTAGACAGTCAGTTGACTATTGACTGTCAAATGCAAACTTGCTCTTACTGGACTGCCAACCTTCCCAGGTAGATGTTAAGAAAATATGTTTCCACTTGTAGAGGTGTCCAAAACTAGAGGTCATAAATATAGGTGAGTCACTAATAAATCCAATAGGGATTCAGGAGAAACCCCTTTACCAAAAAGAGTGTTAAAAATATGGAACCCGCTACCACAAGGAGTAGTTGAGGCAAATAGCATAGATGCATTTAAGGGGAAGCTAGATAAGAACATAGGGAGAAAGGAATATAAAGTTACACTGATAGGATTAGATGGAAGCAGGGTTGTAGGCAGCTAACGTGGAGCATAAATGCTGGCATAGACCAGTTGGGCCAAATCACCAGTTTCTATGCTGTACAATCAATACAAAGTGGGGGTTGGATGGGTAGTAGAGTTGCAGAATTGCATTCCTCTTTGTTCAAGCTCAGGGTCTTTACTTTCCTGAATTTGGCCAACTCAGCACAAACCATCGATCAATCCTGGACTATCTTTTATCTGTATGGCCCAGTGCCAAAACACACAGTGCACGTACTAAGCTCAAATTTTTAAATAACTTTTCTTGAACTATCAAACTGAGAGACAACACCACTGACGAATGAAATACTTTTATGTCTTGCCCTACACCACCGTTGATATCCTCAACAAGCATTGCAATGTCAGGTATGGCAAGAGTTAAATGCAGACTGAAGCTCCTTTTGGTCTGTCGCTACTGTGCAATAACCTAAATCTCAGAAGAATAACACTTCAATTTCTCATATGAGACATGAGCTGGCTCATTTAGTATCAAGGAATGGTGCTGAAAATCTGCCTGAATTTATTTAAATCTAAAGGAGCCTCAGTATAAAAGGAAGGAAGACAAAGACAAATTTCATTTCATTTCTGGCTGGTTACAATCTAGGTTCTAAAGATGAGAGGTCACACAGGTCCCCAAATGTGATCCATCAAGCTTCTCCAACAGAAGTATTAATTCTTAAACAACCTTCGAACTGTATTTAGAAGATTTCTGAATTCAAAAAATAAATCATGCAACAAGATTTCAGAAAGCAAAAAGAGCATCTTAAAAATGTGTAAGAGGATGAGCTATTTTTAAAATGCTTGATACAGCTATAAAATCATCTTTTAAAAAACCCATGGCTGATCAGAATGGCAAATCAGACCTATCTCAATGAAGCAAATCAACTAAAATTGCTTCAACCATCTGCGTCTAATCACTGACAAATTGAGGGTTATTATGGTCTCTGTGTCGCCGGTGTCGCTTCTATCTCGAGACATTCCAGGGCAAAGATCAGTGCTCCCAGTGATGAACTGTGTCTGCCAAGTCTGAGCACTGTTCCTGCTTGTGTGTGCATGATGTGTAAGCTTCCTCTTGCATGGGACTGGAGACTGCACTACAAAGAAGATGGGCTTCATTCCCTCTCCCTTCCTGCACAAATGTCAGAAAAGTCAACAGGAAGTCTCATCCTATTCAGCTCTTGCATGCCAAACTACACTGTGGAGCCATCTATTAAAGCCATCCTGAGATGTAAGCACACAATGACCCCAGAAGCAGAGCACAGTGACTGCACTGTTCACATGGTGGCTAGAACTGATAGCACAGGGAAAGCATTCGACTGGTTAGAGCAAAGGCTCCTATTCTGTATGCTTAAGTGTTGGGTTGAGATTATGAATCAAAATCTTTCATCCCCACTTTTCAATCTCAGGGACAAACCACTTCCTGTATTTTCTCCTGACAAGTGACGAGGTAGGGGTGCTCTTCGCCCATTCTCCTGTTTACCCTCACTATAGAACCTTCAACAACAGCCCATGAATGAACTCACCCCATGGTATTTAGGCTCACAGAGCAGCATTCCAGACAACCATTTTCCCACACATCACCAACACTTCCCACATCCCTACCCACACTTTTTCCAAATCACCAAAAGAATTTGACCACTTCAAAACAGAGGGCATGGCTTTTGCCCAGGGCAAGTATGAAATGTTTGCCTCTTCACATAAATGCAGACAGCTTGTCAACAGTTAGACTTTAACTGTATGAAGAAGCTTTATTAATACCATCAAGAACATCACTAATAGAGCTCCCACACATGGATGGCTTCACAAGTCAGTATCTTTAATGATGCAGCTTTCGCTCACGTTATAATAAAAACTGACTCAGATGGACAGAACAGAAATAGCCTAAGTCTTAATAACATGTCAATTTTCAAAAGAAAATCTGATGGTGATAGTTCCTCTTTGAATGAGTTTAGATACATTTACAGGTTATGGTAATGTTATGGCAGTGTCTATTAACAGTGTGTCACTTTAGCACACAATAAATTGACCAAATCTTGATGAGCATTAATATGAAACTGCAAAGCAATGCAGCAATGTACCAGACTAGCTACTAATTAATTTGAAATATACCTTTCTTATACAATACTGTTGTAAAATATTTGTACCCCTCTCAATTTGCTTTATGTGCACGCTTCCAATGGGGAAGTAGGAGGCAAATGCTGTTATGCAATAAGTTACTGGACTGATTTTTCCTCCAATGTTTCCATCGCTCCTTTTATGAATATCTGGCACCTTCCTTGACAACCCAGCAAGCAGGGAGCTCACCATTTCAGAGTCTTTTACAAAAGTCACAATAAGCTAATTTTTCAACACAGAAAACAAGTCCATTTTACATTATAGGATTGCAGCTGCCAGCAAGTGGGCAGTTCTCCCTTCGTCAGCTAGAGAAATGCAAAATACATGGGTACAAAATGTCCAGAAAGGAACTACTATTTAAATGGAAAGAAAATGAGAGAGCTCTAAGGGGTCTGACTGAGAATAAATTAAATGCATCGCAACAACGCTCGACAGCAGCAAGTGAAACATATCAGATGTTTGGATGTATTAAAACGTCAACATTGAGCCAAAGTACTGAGTACAAAGTACTGAGGAAATCCTATCACTTTATAAACCATTGTATGACCACGCTGAGAATAAATACTGTGCAGTGTCCCGGTCACCACAGTACAAAAGGATGTTGCAGCTATTGAAAGGATACAGAAGAGAGCAACCAGAATGATTGAGCGGATGGGGAAAAATTGGATTATGAGGAGCGAATATATAAATTGGGCATGTTCTCACAGGAAAAGAGAAGGCTGAGCAGTGATTAAGATAAAAACAAGAAATGCCGGAAATACTCAGCAGGTCTGGCAGCATCTGTGAAGTGAGAAGCAGAGTTAACGTTTCAGGTCAGAGACCCTTCTTCAGAACTGGCAGATATAAGAAATGTAAAAGATTTTAAGCAAGTAAAGCAGGGGTGTGGCAAGAGATAACAAAAGGGAAGGTATAAATAGGACAAGGTCACAGAATAGCTGACCAGAAGATCATGGAGCAAAGGTAAACAATATGTTAATGGTGTGCTGAAAGACAAAGCATGAGTACAGATAGGGTGTTAATGGACTGAAAACTTAACAGCCACAAGCACAAACATGAAAAAAACGGCAGAGCAGAAACAAACTGAATAAACTAAAATAAAATAAGCACAAAAATGATTAAGACAGCTGCTTTTAGGATTCTAAAGGGACTAAATTAAGTGGACCATGACCAGCTGTTTTTGCTTATCCAGAACAGTGCAACGAGAGGGTTGGGTTTGAATGGGGGATAAATTCAACACTAATCTACAAAAACAATATTTCAGGGAGGGAGTGGCCAACCTATAGAACAGGCTCCCTATGGAAACAGTGGAAACAGATAGTATTTCTTTGTTCAAACACAAATTAGGTAGTTTTTTTTCCCCAGAGAATAACATTCTGGGGTATAGTATCAGGAGGTGGTGGCGTAGTGGTATTGTCACTGGACTAGTAAGCCAGGTATTGCTCTGGGGACATGGGTTCAAATCCCACTACAGCAGAAGGTGGAATTTGAATCCGATTAATAAATCTGGAATTAAAAAGCTAGTCTAATGATGGCCATGAAACCATTGTCGATTGTTGTAAAAACCCATCTGGTTTACTAATGTCCTTTAGGGGAGGAAATCTGCTGTCCTTACCTGGTCTGGCCTATATGTGACTCCAGACCCACAGCAATGTGGTTGACTTTTACATGCCCTCTGAAATGGCCTAACAAACCACTCAGTTGTATCTAACCGCTACGAAGTCAATAAAAAGGAATGAAACTGGACGGACCACACAGCATCGACCTAGGCACCGGAAACGACAACGGCAAACCCAGCCCTGTTGACACTGCAAAGTCCTCCTTACTAACATCTGGGGGCTTGTGCCAAAGTTGGGAGAGCTGTCTCACAGACTAGTCAAGCAACAGCCTGACATAGTCATACTCACGGAATCAGACCTGACAGACAATGTCCCTGACACTGCCATCACCATCTCTGGGCATGTCCTGTCCAACTGGCAGGACAGATCCAGCAGAGGTGGCGGCACAGTGGTATACAGTAGGGAGAGAGCTGCCCTGGGAGTCCTCAACATCAACTCTGGACCCCATGAAGTCTCATGGCATCAGGTCAAACATGGGCAAGGAAACCTCCTGCTGATTACCACCTACCGCCCTCCCTCAGCTGATGAGTCAGTACTCCTTCATGTTGAACAGCACTTGGAGGAAGCTTTGAGGGTGGCAAGCGCACAGAATGTACTTTGGGTGGGGGACTTCATTGTCCACGACCAAGAGTGGCTCAGCAGCACCACGACTGACCAAGATGGTTGAGTCCTAAAGGATATAGCTGCTAGACTGGGTATGCGGCACGCGGTGAGGGAACCAATAAGAGGGGAAAATATACTTGATCTCGTCCTCACCAATCTGCCTGCCGCAGATGCATCTGTCCATGACAGTACTGGTAGGA
The DNA here is from genome assembly GCF_036365525.1 of Heterodontus francisci. Taxonomy (NCBI): domain Eukaryota; kingdom Metazoa; phylum Chordata; class Chondrichthyes; order Heterodontiformes; family Heterodontidae; genus Heterodontus; species Heterodontus francisci. Next base: position 66,842,438 of record NC_090396.1, read on the forward strand.
GTGACCACCGCACAGTTGTTGTGGAGATGAAGTCCCGCCTTCACATTGAGGATCCCCTCCATCATGTGTGTGGCACTAACACCGTGCTAAATGGGATAGATTTCGTACAGATCTAGCTATACAAAACTACGCATCCATGAGGCGCTGTGGGCCATCAGCAGCAGAATTGTACTCAACCACAATCTGTAACCTCATGGCCCAGCATATCCCCCACTCTACCATTATCAAGCCAGGAGACCAACCCTAGTTCAATGAAGACTGCAGGAGGCATGCCAGGAGCAGCACCAGGCATACCACAAAATTAGCTGTCAACCTGGGAAGCTACAACACAGGACTATGTGCATGCAAAACTGCATAAGCAGCATGCGATACAGAGCTAAGCGATCCCATAACCAACGGATCAGATCTAAGCCCTGCAGTCCTGCCACATCCAGCCGTGAATGGTGGTGGACAATTAAACAACTAACTGGAGGAGGTGGCTCCACAAATATCCCCATCCTCAATGATGGGGGAGCCCAGCACATCAGTGCGAATAATAAGGCTGAAACATTTGCAACAATCTCCAGCCAGAAGTGCCAAGTTGATGATCCATCTCAGCCTCCTCCTGAAGTCCCCAGCATCACAGATGCCAGACTTCAGCCAATTCGATTCACTCCGCGTGATATCAAGAAACGACTGAAGGCACTGGATACTGCAAAGGCTATGGGCCCTGACAATATTCCGGCAATAGTACCGAAGACCTGCGCTCCAGAACTTGCCGCGCCCCTGCCAAGTTGTTCCAGTACAGCTACAACACTGGCATCTACCCTGCAATGTGGAAGGTTGCCCAGGTATGTCCTGTACACAAAAAGCAGGACAAGTCCAACCCGGCCAATTGCCGCCCCATCAGCCTACTCTCAATCATCAGTAAAGTGATAACAGTGCCATCAAGCGGCATTTGCTTAGCAATAACCTGTTCAGTGACGCTCAGTTTGGGTTCTGCCAGGGCCACTCAGCTCCTGACCTCATTACAGTCTTGGTGCAAACATGGACAAAAGAGCTGAACTCAAGAGGTGAGGTGAGAGTGACTGCTCTTGACATCAAGGCAGCATCTGACCGAGTATGGCATCAAGGAGCCCGAGCAAAACTGAGGTCAATGGGAATCAGGGGGGAAACCCTCCGCTGGCTGGAGTCGTACCTAGTGCAAAGGAAGATGGTTGTGGTTGTTGGAGGTCAATCATCTCAGCTCCAGGACATCACTGCAGGAGTTCCTCAGGGTAGTGTCCTAGGCCCAACCATCTTCAGCTGCTTCATCAATGACCTTTCTTCAATCAAGGTCAGAAGTGGGGATGTTCGCTGATGAATGCACAATGTTCAGCACCATTCGTGACTCCTCAGATACTGAAGCAATCCGTGTAGAAATGCAGCAAGACGTGGACAATATCCAGGCTTGGGTTAAGTGGCAAGCAACATTTGCGCCACACAAGTGCCAGGCAATGACCATCTCCAACAAGAGAGACTCTAACCATTTCCCCTTGACATTCATTGGCATTACCATCACTGAATCCCCTATCAACATCCAAGGGGCTACCATTGACCAGAAACTGAATTGCAGTAGCCATATAATTACCGTGGCTACAACAGCAGGTCAGAGGCTAGGAATCCTGCGGCGAGTAACTCACCTCCTGACTCCCCAAAGTCTGTCCACCATCTACAAGACACAAGTCAGGAATGTGATGGAATACTCTCCACTTGCCTGGATGGGTGCAGCTCCAAGAACACTCAAGGTGCTCGACACCATCCAGGACAAAGCAGCCCGCTTGATTGGCACCCCATCTACAAAAATTCACTCCCCCACCAACGACGCACAGTGGCAGCAGTGTGTACCATCTACAAGATGCACTGGAGCAATGCACCAAGGTTCCTTAGGTAGCACCTTCCAAACCAGTGACCTCTACCAACTAGAAGGGCAGCACAGTGGCGCAGTGGTTAGCACCGCAGCCTCACAGCTCCAGCGACCCGGGTTCAATTCTGGGTAGTGCCTGTGTGGAGTTTGCAAGTTCTCCCTGTGTCTGCGTGGGTTTCCTCCGGGTGCTCCGGTTTCCTCCCACAGCCAAAATACTTGCAGGTTGATAGGTAAATTGGCCATTACAAATTGCCCCTAGTATAGGTAGGTGGTAGGGGAATATAGGGACAGGTGAGGATGTGGTATGAATATGGGATTAGTGTAGGATTAGTATAAATGGGTGGTTAATGGCACAGACTCGGTGGGCCGAAGGGCCTGTTTCAGTGCTGTATCTCGAAATCTAAATCTAAATCAAAATGTATGGGAACACCACCACCTGCAAGTTCCCCTCCAAGTCACACACCATCCTGACTTGGAACTATATCGCCGTTCCTTCACTGTCGCTGAGTCAAAATCCTGGAACTCCCTTCCTAACAGTACTGTGGGTGTACCTACCCCACATGGACTGCAGCGGTTCAAGAAGGCAGCTCACCACCACCTTCTCAAGGCCAATTAGGGATGGGCAATAAATGCTGGCCTGGCCAGCAGCGCCCACATCCCATGAATGAATTTTAAAAAAGTATGAGAGTAACTTGAGACATGACCTGGTAAATGCAGCTTGCTTGGGGGAAGAAAAAGGTGACTATGGACCTATGGCTCCCAAAGTTCTCCACCATCAATGGGGTTTTCCTTGTCTCATTTCTGGGTGTGTTGTAGGCTAACGGATAGAGACTGCTTCCCATAATTAGTCAACAACTCCATTATCATTGTAAAATCTGACTACCAAGATATTAGGAGGTCAACTGGACAGACCTTGCTCATTTTTTGTCTAGCAATTCCTTTGTTCCATGTGAGTCTACAAATCTGTCATTAGATTAAGGCTACCAGCTCCTAAAAAACTACGTGGGCAGCAGTTTCTCTACATTTGCACTTTATTTAGCAACTGGGCCTCTGCATTACACAACAGAGCCCAGTGCAACCAGTATCCAAACTAAAGGGAAAGTGTTGCACCTGGAGGTTGTTTTCCTGGACAGGAACAGTTTTAACAAATATATAAAATCTTGAATGGTCTTGACAAAGTGGATGTGGAAACGATGTTTCCTCTTGTGGGGGTGTCCAGAACTAGGGGGCACTGTTTTAAAATTAGGGGTCGCCCTTTTAGGACAGAGATGAGGAGAAATTTTTTCTCAGAGGGTTGTACGACTTTGGAATTCTCTGCCTCAGAAGGTGGTGGAGGCAGGGTCATTGAATAATCTTAAGGCGGAGGTAGATAGATTCTTGTTAGGCAAGGGAATCAAAGGTAATCAGGAGTAGATAGGAGCGTGGAATTCGAGACACAAACAGATCAGCCATGATCTTATTGAATGGCGGAGCAGGCTAGGGGGTGAATGGCCTACTTCTGCTCCTAATTCGTATGTTCATATGTAAATACGGTGATTATTTCACAGCCCTGCTTAACTGTTTTCATTTTAAGAAGCCATACTAGCATACAAGTCGCAGATTCATAGCTGAAGGGCATAATTCTCTCTCCCAGAGGGCTGTCGCTCCTCAGTCATACAGTATATTCAAGGCTGAGATTGACTGATTTTTGAACTCTAAGGGAATCGGGAAGGAAAGTGGAGTTGAGGTGAAGATCAGCCACGATTGTATTGAATAGCAGAGCAGGCTTGAAAGGCCATGTGGCCTAATTCTGCTTCTATTCCTTGTATTATAAAAATGTACAATATGAACAGATTTCTGAACATTCAAATTCTTAACGGCATATACACAGCAAAACCCATATTGCCATTGGATTCAGGGAATGTATGCTGAAATCTTCCCTTTTTTGACCTGCAACTTCTTCGAAGTTAATAACAAAACAGAATTATGCAACACTGACCTTTTAAAATGCACATTCATCTCTCATGATTTGCCATCAAAAAAGTGCATTTTTTGCACTTCATTTAAGATTTAAGTATTTGTACAGATTTACTGAAAGCCTCCCCATCCCCTTTAAAAGTAAGTGCCAATGCAACAGATTTCTGAGATTATTTTATAATCTTTCTATAATGCTTCTTCAAGGCCTTCAAAGTTTACTGACCCTCAATACAACCTGGCTGAAGAGAGAAGACGACAAACTGGATCAAACTGGACAAAAGGAGGACCAAGGGATTGATTAAGAAGGGGAAAATAGAGTACGAGAGCAAGCTTGAGGGGAACATAAAAACTGACCATAAAAGTTCCTATAGGTATGTGAACAGAAAAAGATTGATGAAGACAAATGTAGGTCCCTTACAGTCAGAAACAGGGGAATTTATTATGGGGAATAAAGAAATGGCTGACCAACTAAATGCATACTTTGGTTCTATCTTCACAAAGGAGGACACAAATATCATACTAGAAATGTTGGGGGAGCACAGGGCTTAGTGAGAGAGAGGAACTGAAGGAAATCAGTATTAGTAGAGAAATGGTGGTGGGAAATTGATGGGATTGAAGGCAGATAAATCCCCAGGACCTGATGGTCTGCATCCCAGAGTACTTAAGGAAGTGGCCCTAGAAATAGTGGATGCATTGGTGGTCATCTTCCAAGATTCTATAAACTCTGGAACAGTTCCTACAGAATGGAGGGTAGCTAACGTAATCCCACTATTTAAAAGGGAGGTAGAGAGAAAACAGGGAATTATAGACCAGTCAGCCTGACGTCAGTAGTGGGGAAAATTCTAGAGTCCATTATCAAAGATTTTATAGCAGAGCACTTGGATAACAGTGGTAGAATCGGACAGAGTCAGCATGGGTTTACGAAAGGGAAATCATGCTTGAAAAATCTACTAGAATTCTTTGGGGATGTAACTAGTAGAGTTGATGAGGGGGAGCCAGTGGATGTGGTTTATTTGGACTTTCAGAAGGCTTTTGACAAAGTCCTACATAAGAGATTAGCATGTAAAATTAAAGCGCATGGGATTGGGGGTAGTGTATTGCGATGAATAGAAAATTGGTTGGCGGACAGGAAACAAAGAGTAGGAATAAATGGGTCTTTTTCCGAATGGCAGGCAGTGACTAGTGGGGTACCGCAGGGATTGGTGCTAGGACCCCAGCTATTCACAATATACATTAATGACTTAGATGAGGAAACTAAATGTAATATCTCCAGATCTGCAGATGACACAAAACTGGGTGGGAGGGTGAGTTGTGAGGAGGATGCAGAGGCGCTTCAGGGTGATTTGGACAAGTTGAGTGAGTGAGTGAGCTAATGCATGGCAGATGCAGTATAATGTGGATAAATGTGAGGTTATCCACTTTGGTAGCAAAAACAGGAAGGCAGATTATCTGAATGGCTATAAACAGAGAGGGGAATATGCAGCAAGACGTGGGTGTTCTCGTACACCCCTCGCTGAAGGTAAGCATGCAGGTGCAACAGGCGGTAAAAAAGGCAAATGGTATGTTGGCCTTCATAGCGAGAGGATTCGAGTACAGGAGCAGGGATGTCTTGCTGCAATTATACAGGGCCTTGGTGAGGCCACACCTGGAATATTGTGTGCAGCTTTGGGCTCCTTATCTGAGGAAGGATGTTCTTGCTATAGAGGGAGTGCAGCGAAGGTTTACCAGACTGATTCCTGGGATGACGGGACTGACATATGAGGACTGATGGAGTCGGTTAGGATTATATTCGCTGGAGTTCAGAAGAGTGAGGGGGGATCTCATAGAAACCTAAAAAATTCTAACAGGACTTGACAGGGTAGATGCAGGAAGGATGTTCCCGAAGGCGGGAGAGTCCGGAACCAGGGGTCATAGTCTAAGGATATGGGGTAAACCCTTCAGGACTGAGATGAGGAGAAATCTCTTCACCGAGAGTGTGGTGCCAGAACAGGCTGCTGAGTTGGATGATCAGCCATGATCATAATGAATGGCGGAGCAGGCTCGAAGGGCCAAATGGCCTACTCCTGCTCATATTTTCTATGTAACTGCTCTGTGCTTCTACCAAATATGCCATGCAATGGCTACTAGGAGGAATACAGTGGCATCCAGACAGAACTAGCCTCTTGTTGGGAGGAAGGACCTGGCCTCTACATGGGACCTGTCAGGCACAAACTTAGATCACAATAATCCATGGCACAATTCATCCTCCAATGTTGTGGAATCTAGCATTAAGAACTACCATGATTGAGCCCTCAAATGGTGTTTTATTCTGTAAAGCAGCTAAAAACCTGAAAAGAACTTCACTTTTCCTAGCTTTATAATAATGGGTTCTGATAAAAGGTCATAGATCTGAAATCTTAACTCTGTTTCTCTCTCCATAGATACTGCTAGAGCTGCTGAGTATTTCCAGCATTTTCTGTTTTTATTTATAATAATGTATTTGGACTGTACTTTTGCTCCTGGAGGGATGGCATAAACAACGTAATCTGTTCATAACTAAACATGATATCTGAACTCTGCCCGAGCTTGGTGGTGGCAGGAGACAAGCGGCAAGAGTCTCATAGAGGAAGTAAAAGCACTCCAATAAGAAGAAAGGTAAGTGGAGCCAACTTGCATCATTAAGTCCTACTGGTCCCTTGCAAAGTTGCTTTGACCAAAAGAGTAGGCTGTTGTTCATCATACTAATCAAAACTCGGCATGGGAACAGCAGAACAAGTCAGGGGAAATGTAAAGTAGGGATGAAAACACCAAGCAACTGTTCAATTGTAAACTTTCATTAGCTATAGATAGGCATTTTCCTCTGGTTTCTCAGTTGTCTTTCAAAGACATTTAAAAACACATTTTAATAAACCCAATAGTAATGCATAATGCTTAATAAAGTAATATACACTTAAAGATAGGAGGAATACAACAATGCAACATGAAAGCAACATGGGTACAAGGAACTGGTGTCACTTTGCCATAATACAGAAGTGAAACAGCCACATTAACAGTCACCCAATTTACCTTGGAAAGCATTTCAATAATAGCCTTACAGTAACTGCAACCACAAAAATTTTTGGCTTGGTTTTTTTCAGGTCCAACATGCCAACAAGCTTACTTCCTCTTAAAAATTGCCAATGATATCAGAAACTCAATCTCCAAGGGCAAAGTCTGCAACCGATTCTTCAAACCTGTTAGATTTATCTGTTTGCAACATTTCTACCACAGTGCAGCTATCATTGGATCATTGTGATCAAGCAGTAAGAGGCGGGTTTCCCCACATTTGCACATAGAATAAAGCTACAATACAGACAGACAAATTTTAGAATCCATTCCGCACATAATTTAACAGTAGCAACTAGTAAAAGCTTTTAAAAAAAAAAAATCCACGAACATAAAAATGCAATGTGTTCGGATGTTTGAATGCAAAGTCCTTTTCTTTAGAGGGCACTGAAACAACACATTTTGGCAATGAGCTGCATAAATGCAATTTTAACTTAGCCAAACTGTGCTGATTCAGCCTTTTTTATATATGGTGCAGGTCCACTGAAAGAGGATGGCCATGGCACTACTTCAGTTTTACACCAATTGCAGTATAAGCGTGAAGCAGAATTCTGAAACTTGGTTAACAGCAGGTCAGCAGACTGTCTGGATTCTTTACAAAGTTAGAAAAGGGCTGACAGAATGATTTGCTCTTTTCCATCATAAAGAACTTAAAACATTTCACTGACATTTGGAAGCTGCTGAATGGAGCTCTATGTATATATTTAACTATGCATGCAGAGATCAGCTTTCTAGTTTAGAAAGTGTTGTGAGCAGGTAGTCCAGGTCCACAAAATTCACTTGCACTCCACCAATAAATGTTCCAGTAAACTGCGTCATTAAAAAGGAGAGAGACATGGAAATGTACCAGCACAGTGCCGAAGTTCCATGCACAGCAAACTTGAGATTTCAGGTTGTCAAGGAGTTGCACTGAATGAAGGTTATAGATTTCCCGCACAAGGAGAGCGAAGGAAAATTGGAGGGCAAGTCGATGCAGGCCACTCTAATGTGTCTGCCAGCAGCCAGTTAATAACAGAAGAGGCCTGGGAGCAGGTTACTTGTGTTATGATAGCTGAAAAATGGTGCTTGTTACTTGGGAGAGCAGAATGGAAAACCTAAAATGAGTAGAGGAAAAAAGTCCTTTTGGAATCCATACTATTTATGGATTTAGATCCTGGATAAATAGATTTAAACATTTGCTGCTTGTGGTTCCCACCCCGATTACCAGTGTTGGACTCTATCCAGTAAGAGGTCCACTGAGACGAGTGAAAATAAAGTTGGGATAAGCAGACAGTCATCAAGATAGGATAGTGGTTTTTCGTAATGATGTTTATTACATGCTTCTGCTAAGAGCAGCATATAAAGCAGCATCCCTCAGCCACTGTGGTGTCTGAGTATTTACCAAAAACTGTCTGCATTTCCAGGCCACTGAATTTTTCTTACTATAAACAATTTTTCCTTGAAGCCATAACCTTTATCCTTTTTTCTAAAATCTGTTGCTTTGGCTGCTTCATTGACCATTAGAACACCAACTTATATTGGGCAAAGTTGAATATATATATATTCAACTTTGCCCTATATATATATATATATATATATATATATAAAAATATAATATATATACTTACAAATACATATTAAAACAGTAACTTATGATGTTAGAAGATTTTTTTTCATTCATTCATGGGATTTTTGGGCGTCGCTGGCCAGGCCAGCGTTTATTGCCCATCCGTAATTGCCCTTGAGAAGGTGGTGGTGAGCTGCCTTCTTGAACCGCTGTGGGGTGGGTACACCCACAGTGCTGTTAGGAAGGGAGTTCCAGGAGGAACTCCTGATGGAGGAAGATGGAGGAAAATATACTTGATAAGTCAGAGGATTGAGCCTACAAGTCAGTGGCGATAAAATCCTGGCCCTGTATGTCAGCAGTAATAATGATGAATGGAAGCTAAGCAGTCCCTACTGAGGGTCCGGGGAGGGGGTGCCGGAAGGAGGGAAATATTTAAAAATCAAACAACGCATCACCCAAGAACATACTGCCACAACTGCCAGCAGCCAGATATAGAGTGGTATTCACAGGTTCTCAGGAACAGGACACCTGCATGCGTCCTCCACCGCAGAAGAGTAAATTGTGGGTTTGGGTGGGTGAGAGATTGTGGATCCAGAGGGGAGGAAGAAATAACTTTTTTTATATTCAAGTATTTGACCACACACATGTAGACCAATCTCAGACATTAAAAAAAAATCTTGCGTTCTGCTACATAATGGGCTGAATTTTACAGATCCCCGCCGTTAGGGGTCGCGGTGGGGCAAGGCCAGTAAATGCCTCTGGGAGAGGCCTGCCGTGGACCTCAACCCTGGGAAGGCTGGCCCGATGATATTGCTGGTGGCAGCAAGGCCTCGTGGCCGCCCCCACACCGCTCAGCGACGGGAGCCCAATTTAAATATTGAAATCAACAAATTAATGACCTTCACGCTCCCGCCATCTGTCCTGGTGCGACATTCGTGCCAGTGGCCAGCACTCTTGCGCCTTCTGATTCCCGTCCGGGGAACCAGGGCAGAACACTGCTGGGGAGGGGAGAGCAGGAGCGGGGTCAAAGTCATCTGATTGGTGTAGGGGATGGTGGGAAGGGTTATAGAGTAAACTTTATACACTTTTGGGGGGGGGGGGGGGGGGGGTGGTGGAAGGTCAGGTGGACAAGCTGCGTTTTCTGGCAGGGAGAGGGCAAGTAATTAATTCTATGGTTATTGCGGGGATGGGAGAGGAACAAGATAAAATTTATTTAATTAAAAAAATCAATTCTTCTTTAAATATTTAAATTTAATGATAGGGCTCGAAGACCTTTATAAATGGCAAAGGCAGCTGACACCACTGCCGGGGACAGACCGCCTGCCCCCGCCACGTCATCGGAGTGGGCAGTCTAGCCCGGCTATTTAAATGAGCCGCCGTACTTAATATCGCAGTGGCTCCGCCATTGTTTTTGCCTGTCGCCAATTTCAGCAGCGGGACCATAAAGTTCAGCCTAATGTGTACATGCGGTGATTTTAGCCTTTTACAGCAGTCGCCCTCCCAGACGGACTACATGCAATCCAGATTTCTTCACAAACCAAAAGAAATCAGCAATCTACTCTGAACTGGAATATAGCATTTTGTATGGACCAAGGGTTAAAATAAAGTTTGAGCGTGGGAGAAATGAGTTTCAAAGCAGTATCCCTTTTTAAAAAAAGTTCCAAAGAATGATTAACATCCTTTTATTCTTGGGTCTGCTTCCTCCAGATTTTAAAAATATTTTCTCTTCTTTTCCTCAATGTTTTCTCTTGCCCTTTTGTTCTGACGGCAGTGATCCATCCTGATTATTAAGCATGGGCAGCAACAGCCCTCTGGCACATGTAACTCAGTTACTGTTCTTTAAAAAGCAACATGACTAGTCCACTAGAGACAACTTAACGATATAATTCACTGTTGATTTTTATGCAAGGTGAAGGGAGGGCTACAATATTGAAGGTGAGAACTTTCTGTCCACCCCACAGAATGGTATTATCATAGTTGGTACCATTTGTGAGGACTCAAGAATGATGCATTAGTTGCAGAGGGATTAATTTCTGAACAAAAATAGTACAACTCTTCACATTATCCAAGAACATGGACAATTACAGCAGTGTTTGAAACCAACACTCTACACCAGTCATCATTGAATCTTTTGCATTGTGTCCATTTCTGAAAATTACTTGTTAAAATGTTAACGAAAACCTTGCCTTCTTTTTATCTATGCACGCCAGACTGCCTGCTTCTGTACTAACCTTAAGTACTCTGTGACCATCTCATTTCACAGCAGCTCAGAAATACCAAACATGAGCTACCTGCTGCAGAAATGCTCCAGAGAATAGACACACGTATAATTTTAAAGAATATTTTGATGTGAAATATAAGATAAACAATATGCCTTAGTTTATAGAAAATCAACCACCAGTGAGGTTTCTGCAACAACTTATCCACCCATTGGGCTAGACAGTTATATCAGTGTAATTTTTCCCAAACCTCAGAGTCCTGTCATAGACCCTTTATTTCTGGTAATTTCAATTTCAGTTCAGAGATTGGAAGTTTCCACACGTAAAACATAGCATTAGTTATTTTTCCAATTTATCATATTTATGACTTAACAGCATATTTCTATCTTGCCACACAGATCATTTCTCCACATTTCCAAGATCAATCTGCTCCATGTTCCCAATTATGATCCTGTGAGCTCTCAAACACTATACTCTCAAGTGTTTTTGCTGGCTTTGGGCAGCATATCATAATCCAACTCATTAACAAACAGGCACAGACACCTATCCCAGAGGTTTTCTCCTCTTGATGATCAGATATACTGCTCACCCAACATTATTATTTTTCTTCCTTCTCCAGCCACCCACTTAATACAAGTCATTTTTGATTGAGAAACATTTTGATGGGAACACCACCACCTGCAAGTTCCCCTCCAAGCCACACACCATCCTGACTTGGAATTATATCGCCGTTCCTTCACTGTCGCTGGGTCAAAATCCTGGAACTCCCTTCCTAACAGCACTGTTGGTGTACCTACACCCCAAGGACTGCAGCGGTTCAAGAAGGCAGCTCACCACCACCATCTCAAGGGCAATTAGGGATGGGCAATAAATGTTGGCCAGTGATGCCCACATCCCCTGAACGAATATATAAAAAAAAAATGGAAATGGATAAAGTGAAATTATTCATCTTTCAGATAATGCTCCTATTACTTCACCTGGTATGTTGGTAATGTAAATTCGGTCCTTGGTTCGAGTCCCTCCTGTAGCACAGTACCCATGATAAAGAAATTAAAACAAAAAAACACAAAAATTAATATTTTTCAGGGAAAACTCTTCAACTGTAATGTTTAAGCCAAACTTTGATGCAAAGTCTAACATTTAAAAAGGAAAATAAAAAGGAAAATCACAATATTTATAGTGCCTACTGGGTGGAATATTATTTTGTTACAAGTGAAACTGAAGTAACATAAGAAATAGGAGCAGGAGTAGGCCATTTGGCCTGTCGAGCCTGCTCTGTCATTCATCAAGATTTCGGCTACCTTAACTCCACCCCACTATCACTGTATATATGAACAAATAGTGAATGAGCTGGTAGTAGCGCATGCATTCTGTCATGTTAAAACATCAACAGAGTACAACACACACAGTTGCACAGGTGACTTCCTGAATAACCTGACAAAGGTCTAGTTGGGCTGGTGTTATGCCTCAATCAGTACAACAGATTACATAAATTTTAATTCTCAGCCAGAAATGCTGAAAAATAATTTTTGATCCCAAATGAAAAAATGCTCCCTATAACTACCATAAACAATAAGCAGATATGCCTTCAATAACCAGACAATAGCATCATATATTTAAAAAAAGTGATCACTTTAGTCTTGACATCAATACAGGAGAATTTTTTTAATTTAATAAAATAAAATGGAAACGGTATTTAGGGCCTAACAAGGCTTTCATAGATGAACTTTGCTTATCTGCTGTCTCACCACATTCCTCAATACTTTTTCCCCTTGAGAAATACAACAACTTGCATTTTATATAGCACCTTTACTGTAGTAAACTGTCCCAAGACGCTTAATACATTGAATCATCTCAAACCTGTATATAACTGTCCACTTCAGTGTCCTTTCCTGATAATGTTATTAGTCTGTGTATGGGAAAAGTTCTACCCAGCTTGCCTTTTTACCCTTAACCTCCTTACTTTCAAATGTGTGCGCCTAGGTATTTGAACCCATCACCACAGAATCTTCCAGTTCTTAACAGCTTTAATTGGATACCTTGCAATCAATTCCAAAGGAAAGAAGTCTAATTTCTTTAACCATTTTTCATGACAAATCCTTGATACCTACAATCATCTCTGTTGCTTGCATTTGTACCCTCTCAACAATATAACTTTCATAATTAGATGGTTAGAATGTTGCACAGTTTTTCAGATGCAAGTTCTACCAATTTCTTGTACAGCAGCAATACAATCTCTTTAGCTATATGTTCTATTACTCATGCTAATGCAATCCAGTTATCAATTGTCTTCTTCTGCAGCTAATCACTACAACGATTATAGATTTTCCACTATAAATCCTGGATCTCCTGATTTATGCTGCTGCATGTCTGTTCCACTTAAAATATGCTCCTTCCTTTTAGGTCCTTGTTCCCATGTTAATTGTTTTACATTTATCCACACTGAACTGTAACTGCCACCCAGTTAATAAGATATACAAATCCTTCTATGTTACTCCTTTACATATACAGGACTATTTCACCCCTCCATCCAAAAATAGTCTGAACACGAGTTTGGGAAATCATTAACAGTCTGTGCTGTCCTTATAGGAAACTGTCTGAAGGTGCTATGTGGAAGCTCTTAAATGGAACTAATCTGTCAGGAAAGAAAGCCCCCTTTAAACAAATGTTCCAAAGTTTGTACACAACATTCTGTTAGCCCCAAGACCTAAAACAGTGCACTTGCAGCATTATTTTTGCATCTACAGAAATTAATTTAAACATGAAATTATTGGATGCACCAATTATTTGGTGCCTCAACACGAAACTAACATTGTAGCATCAAAAAACCACAATTCTGAATAAACAGCATAAATAATTCCAACAAACAAGCAATCTTCACCATTATAACATAAAAGGAATTTTGTGCACCAGAGAAATGTGGTCTTGAAGCAAATGATCCTCTTAATTGGATGCTTGTTAACTGATTGTACTGCACTTGACACTACCATCCTTCTGTTTGGTGAATCTATCTGCAGCCATTCTGGAAATTTATTTGACTATATAAACCTTTGTGTTCACTTGGTTGTAAACACTGCCCTGTGCCAGATTCAAACCCACACAACTGACGTCTCTAACTGCTAGGAAATTTTGTTTGGTACAAATCGCCCAGCTATTTTTTCAGCCTCTGGATCTTTGACACTGAACTGTTACCCTATTTGCTACTGGTTATTTCCATTAGATAATGGTTTGCAGTCCTGCAATATAGGAGGAAACTGTTGCAGACACCTCACGTGCTTGCCACCAAAGAAAAATGTTATGCACATTTATTTCAACTATCAGATGGGATCATCATCAAAGTGCTCCTTTTTTTCCTCAAACCGAGACATTTTGAGTAAAGGGCAGGACATAAAAGAGAAACCGTTTGGTAACAAAACGTATCTATGAAAAGTCTGAAAAGGTTGACATAAATCAGAGCAGTTGGCAAATCTGAATTATTTAAAGCTTGCTAATAGCCAAACTTCAAATGTTTTGATGCGACAACTTAACTGTACAATCAAATGATTCCAGATTGATGTTAATATCTGTTTTCAAGTGCTGTTTAAACAGCTGCATTGGGAAAAAAAAACCCACAATACCAATTTCAATAATGGGATATCCAAAAACTATGTTTGAAATTCACTCCCTAAAATAGTTTTAAATTTTACAAAGGTGGGTGGGGATAGGAAGAAATCAGTGACAAAAAGAGGTTCCATTACTTACTTTAAAATAAAATGCAAGTTAGCAGACAACCGTGGGTCTGTAAACTGCGTTGTCCTGTTGTTGTGGTCAACAAAGTAGACCCTTCCTGTAGCCGTATTGCGGATTTCCCAGCCTGGAGGCAATGGCCCTAGTTCCTCACAATTTACGTTGCTAAGATCCCTGCAAAACAAACATAGACGACTACCTCAGCTTACTGCAAGCCAAACTAATTAAAATGGTAAGGAATACAATTCCATAATGTCAGAAAAATCAGAGTGTTCCAAAAACTTGATACTTTCTGTTATAATCCTTTAGTATCCCAAGATATAAGCTCACAAAACCTGCATAGGCCTCAAAACTAGGCTGTCATGTCATTAATCTACATTTTAACTGTAGGTCTCAGCCAAATGGCTTTAACCCAAGGAATAAATCCATTAAAAGCAAATGTTCTGGTACCTTTCACATTCATATTATATTGATAGCTCTTCCTGAAGTGTGTAGCAACATGAAAACTCACTTTTCAACAAACATTTTACTTTTACCACAAAACATATAACATATCTATGCTCTGCTACACTGCAAACTAAAAGCTAGTTAAAATCTGACTGCCACATTTAAAGCTTTTTAAAATCCTCGTTAAGTTAATTTTTCCCTCTTTCAAGTTTCCCTCTCCTCAATTGCACCCATCCTAGAGTCATAGAGTTATACAGCACAGAAAAAGGCCCTTTGGCCCATCGTGTCTGTGCCAGCCATCAAGCACCTAACTATTCTAATCCCATTTTCCAGCATTTGGCCTGTAGCCTTGTATGCTATGGCATTTCAAGTGCTCATCTAAATACTAGCCAGGACAAAAGGCAGCTGACCTATTATGTCTCTGTCAGGTGCCAATTGGTTTGCAACAGCAGCCTGGGTAGATTCACTCTTCACCCTTGTGCAGAACTGCTTTGCCTCTGCTTAGCAACCTACTAATAGCAGGGTTTCCTCAAAGGAAGAATTCCTCATCTCAACAGACATAGATTTATGAGAATCGTTCCAGGGATGAGGGACTTCAATTGCGTGGATAGGTTGGAGAATCTGGGGCTGTTGTCCTTGGAGGAGAGAAGGCTGAGAGGAGATTTGTTAGAGGTGTTCAAAATCATGAGGGGTCTGGACAGAACAGATAGGGATAAACTGCCCCCTGTTGGCAGTAGGGTCAAGAACCAGAGGACATTGATTTAAGGTGAACGGCAAAAGAACCAATGGCAACATGAGGGTAAACCTTTTTATGCAGCAAGTGGTTAGAATCTGGATTGCAGTGCCCAAGAGGGTGATGGAGGCAGATTCAATTGTGGCTTTCAAAAGGGAATTGGATAATTATTTGAAAAAGAAAAAAATTGCAGGGCTACAGGGAAACAGCAGGTGAGTGGAACTAGCAAACTTGCTCTTGCAGAAAGCCGGCACAGACACGAAGGGCTGAATGGCCTCCTTATGTGCTCCTAGTGGGACGAACGAAGTGGCTCTTGCAGAGAGCTGGCACACACATGACGGGCAGAATAGACTCCTTCTGTGCTGTACCATTCTATGATTCTATTCTATGAACTGTGCCCATGAAGCCCCAGGCTCTTCTCTTGAACCTAATAGTGGCAAAGTCCTGGGGTCAAGTAAGTTGTCTACTCTTTTGTGAAATAGTATGTGGTGCACAAGGCAGCAGGGGAACCTAAAAAGGGAAATAAAGTTGAAGTATTAATAAATTGTATTTTTGCGTTTGTTCATGAAATTTGGGTAAAGATGGCTAAGCCAGCATTTACTGACCATCCCTAATTGCTCGAGGTGGTGGTGAGCTGCTTTCTTGAACTGCTGAAGCCATGTGGTATAGGTACACCCACAGTGATGTTAGGAAGGTTGTTCCAAGATTTTGACCCAGCAATAGTGAAGGAACAGTGATATATTTCTAAGTCTGGATGGTGTGCAACATGGAGGGGAACTTGCAGGTGGCGCCTGCTGCCCTTGTTCTTCTAGAAGATGGAAGTTGCTGGTTTGGAAGGTGCCTTCAAAGGAGGCTTGGTGAGTTGCAGCAGTGCATCCTGTAGATGGTACACACTGCTGTGATGGTGTGCCAGTGGGTGGAGGTAATAAATGTTAAGATGCTGGATGGGGTGCCAATCAAGTGGGATACTTTATCCTGGATGGTGTCGAATTCTTGAGTGTTGTTGAAGCTGCACTCATTGAGGCAAATGGAGAGCATCCCATCACATTCCTCAATTGTGCCTTGTAAGGGGAGATAAGACTTTGGGGAGTCAGGAAGTGAGTTACTTGCCAAAGAATTCCCAGCCTCTAACCTTTTCTTGTAGCCACAGTATTTATATGACTGGTCTAGTTAAGTTTCTGGTCAATGGTGACCCCCAGGATGTTGATGGGGTTGGGGGGCACAGGGGGGTAGGGTTTCAGCAATAGTAATGCTGTTGATTGTCAAAGGGAGGTGATTAGATTCTCTCTTGTTGGAGATGGTCATTGCTGGCACTTTTGTGACACAAATATTGCTTGCCACTTAACAGCCCAAGCCCGAATATTGTCCAGGCCTTGCTTCATGTAGGCATAGCCTGCTTTGTTACCTGAGGAGATGTGAATGGAACAGAAGACTATGCAATCATCAGTGAATATCTCCATGTCTGTCCGGCAGTTTTAACTGTATCTAAAATTCAAATCTTTAAAATGTAACATTACTTTCTTTTTTGCAGATCAAACCAAATTGCAAACCAAAGACAGAAAAAATACCTCCAATTTCATATACCAAATTTAACAGAATCTGGAGATAATGCCAGGTCTTCACAAACACCTTATACTTTCGAGGACATAAAAAGAAATAATTTTGGCTTTGCCGAGACTCTCGGTCAACAAAATAGACCCATTAGGCCAGGCTTCCTTTACCTGGGTACTCGAGGATCGTGCCATGTGCTCACCCCCGTCTGTGTGTGCAGAAAATACACCTGACCTTGTTGCGTTGTTCTTTGTTCTATGCAAAATAAAAGAATAATAAATACTAATGATGGTAGCAATAAAGAGGAAGTTATTTGCAGCCCATGAGATCTGCATCAGTGTGAATTTAAACAGTTCCCATGCGGAACATGGCATAGACTGTTACAGAAAAGTACCACAATGCAATTGCTGAATTTTGCAGGCTTGAAGGTGATAACCATGCATGGGAATAGAAGCATTTTTAGAAGATTTTTTCCCCTTCCTATATTCTCCTCTTGGTCACTACCAAACGAGAGAGCTGACAAAGAACTTGGTTCCTGGCCTCTAGCTACTTCACAGTTGCTGACCACCAGGAGGTGCAAGAGAGCAACCACAATGGCTCAGATTTTCCTATTCAATATGTACTGAAGCATCTGGCCCCGCTACTCAACACTTTTCCACAACTGCACAGCTGAAATCAACTTACAGAATGAGAAATAGGTACAAGGCCAAGTCAAAACACCTCACAGCAGGAACAGAACATGTTTCCCCTCTGCTTGCCATATCAGGTACAGAAGTCACATCAGATGCACAGACCTCCAGACAAAGCATTTTAATTGCAAAGTCTGGTACTACGACTGCCAATGTGATTGGAAGTGTTTTTACCCAGCCACCAGTAGCTTACACCATATTTGTGCAGCAGTATACTTATTTGTAAATTTGACCAATTCCTCTCCAAATTTTCATTGCACAACCCAAGATCTCTCAGGAAAAATTAGGCACTTTGAGGGTACTAGAAATATTTTAAATCAGAATATTTGTCAGTTAGCAGTATAAATCTAGATTATCTCGTGCATAGTGCCTGTATTTGGGCGATGCACTATACAATAGAGATTTATAATTCAAAAAGGTCCTTTACTAATATAAATTTATTATATTCCTAAAGTTAATCACTTCAGAGATGGAACTTCCATGTGCCCTTTCACAGTGACACCACAACACTCAGCACAATGATGGTAGGTTTAATTACAAATGAATGGCATCATTACTAAGAAAAAATGTTTTGTCAATTTATTTTTTTAGCGAGGAGACGACGAGACAGAGAGGAAAGACGAAGAGAGAGAGAGAAAATGTGCATCAGACAGAGCTAGAGAAAGCTATTAGTTGGTAGCTGTTGTCACACAACCTCTTGGCAGTCATTTGAAACAGTATGAGGCTTCGGATTAGGCACGATGAGTGGCCTGATACGATCAGCATGTGGAAAAGAGAAATCATACAGGAGAAAAACAAATTTATAACTACAGCAAATCAAAAAATTATTCCATAACAAAATGGGTCAAGAAATGTTTGATTATAATTTTGACATCAAAATGATACTAAATACATATTATGACTCATCAGGTTAAATATGCCGCTCAATATGATACTCAACCACACAGATCAAGAAGGTCCGAGGTTCTATTGCGGTCCATGTTGAGTTAGCTGATTTAGCAGCAGGGTGAGCACTACAATTGACCCATGGGAAGGCAGAAATGAAATAGAAATTGACCAGATTCACTATCCAGCGACTCTTGCTGGAAAGTATGTATGTGAATGTCGGGTGTGGGAAGGATTGGGCTTGGCTATGATGCCTCCTACAATTGAAAAAAAAAAGTTCATACTCATTGGCATCCCACCCAGGCAGAGGATAGCGTATATTTGTGAAACTGTACCCCAGCGTAAATCAACACCTCATTGACAGGATGGGAAAAAAATAATGCATTTTTTAACATATAAAAGTCTCAAAAAAAATCAGATTGTAGAAAAATGACATTTTTTGAAATATAGATTGCTTTATTTGTGCTGGACAAGCCTGATAGAAAGAAAGCAGCATTTATTCGGAACACCTCTGTTCCATAGTCTCTACTTTCTTTGGTTGTCAAAGAACACTGACAGAAAATTGTGGAACAATGACTAACTATTTACTCAAATAGGGCAAGTGGAGTATGACACCAGGCTTAACTAATGAATTTTTAGAGTCACTGAAAAATAACCAGCTATCAAACAATAAATCTCTGAACTGCACATAACCCTCCCAAATGGGTTCTCTTTACCATCCCCGCCTCAAACAATGAAAGCACAGTAAGAGATTGTCTGAAATTACTTCCAACATATCTATTGCAATTAGCTAGATGCCATGCATGCTTCGCATACCTATCATAACACCCATGCGCTGCTGAATAAACACATCGCCCATCACCACAGCAACCATTTCCTTACAGATGTAAGGATCTCCAACAGCACTGATGCACATTTAACTCAATCAAGGGCAGATTAATGCATGGGCCCACAGGACTGCCCAATTTCCCCTGCGTGTAAGTATATATAGCCTCCTTGGTAAAACACACAATAATGAGGGCACCTTCCCATATAAGTAGAGAAGATGCAACAGCCACCCTTTCACTCCACCCTTCCCACAAGGCTGGTGCGGTGGCCTATGCTCCTAGGGTCTACTTGCCTTTCTTCTGCTACATTCCTGGGCTATGAGAGTCTTTTATTTGCCATATTTTCCAGGCTCTGCTTCTCCTCTGTAACCATTTACACTGCCTCTAGACATATCTTTTGTTTCTATACCGTCATTCTCACCTTATTTTGCCTTGCACCATCATTACTTTTGTCATTTAATCACTCCTGCTCTTCACCCCAACACTAAGAACCTTTTGTTCTTTTCCTTCTCTCCTCTCCCCTAGCTCTGCACTTGCTTAAAATCCATTCCTCGATCATCTTCCAGTTCTAATGAAAGGTTATTGACCTAATAGATTAATTCTGCTTCCCTCTCCACAGATGCCGCACTTTTTTAGAATTTTCTATTTTTCTATCACCTCCTAGATTATCCTGGAGTCTCCCAGGCACTGCTGCGAGCATCTCAGGAGAAAACAGTTAAGTAGAGCTTGCAGTTCAGTTTGAGTGTATGGAGTTTCTTCATCTGCTTTGCAGCAACCTTCTGGTTTGGACACTTCTCACATGTGATGGGACAGCTTCTGGTGCAAAACCCTCCCGCCCCCAGTCTGAAGAAAACTCAAAAGGATGCAGCTCAGAGCAGTCACGCCGAGGGAATGGCTGGAGCAACAGTGTGAGTTCTAGGATCCACAATGAGATAGACTTTGTTTTTACATAGACCCAAATGGCATTACTGAAAACTGAAGCAGTATTTTAGCCTGTTTATTAATCTTAATTATTAGTAAATACAAGATTTTCATCTCCTGATGGGAATCCCAACTAATATTGAATAAGCGCTCTGCATTTATTTCTTGCCATTCCTTCCTCCAAAAAAAATTGCACTGTTAAACTGAGGCGAAGCAATTGACAGCAGGCAAATTTGTTTATTCTGAAGAAATAGTGCATGTGGTAGATGTTTCGCGAATTATTCCTGATGAGAAAATACTGCAATTGACTGGTTTGGTGTTTTGTATCCTGAATTATAATTAGATGCTGACAGTAGAAACTTGTTAAAAATAGAGCCCTGGGTACTAGACTTACAGTATTTACAGTAAACTTGTGTGAATGAGATAATTAAGCAGTTTCATTTAAGCATAGTATAATGCTATACGATCTTCTTCATTATTAATGTAGTTTGTGGTTTAATGGATTGGTGGAGGGTGGGGTGGGGGGTCAGAAGGAAGTGGGATGCAGTTGTGCAATCCTGGGCTAAGAAGAATATCCAAGTCATTTAGCAGAACACCTTATCAACAGAACTTTCAAAAAAACACTAAGATGTAGCTTGGCTGGTGGTCAGAAGGGCCCTCCCTGTCATGTCCTTCATGCACACCGTCCTCAAGGCAGTTGCAGTGGGGAAGAGAGGGTGACTCATCATGTTCAGGAATATGTCTTTGCAAATGCGAGGTTCATCTTGAGCAGCTCCGCAGTGCAGAACTCTGTGCTTTACGGGCTGTTCCCAGGGACGTACACCGCAACAAACATCAACTGCTGCTGGAGGGCCATCAACTCTTTGTCTGCTCAAAACTTGTTGGTCTTGCAGTGCAAGGCACTGTCCACGACAGAATGTTGCAGACTGGCACATTCCGAGGTCCAGTACTACATGATGCGCGATGCACTAAAGCGCGGCACAAATGCCACAAAAGGCACATGGGCAAAGGCAACCATTTAGGGCCCTCCCACCATAGTACACCGAGGGGCTGGAAACTTTATCACTCTATGTAGTGCTACAATTGAATTGCACTGTAATATAACTTTACAAATTTTATAAAAGTAGATTTTTGGAAAAAAATTCCTGAGCCAACAAGGTGAGAATCAGCCAGGTTTCCCACTCCCAATTGCAATTCAGAGATGAAAAACATATGGATCACAGGCAAAAACAAGCAGGCTTGGCTGTGATGTCTGCCATTGGTCGAGCAGTCTGTTCGTTATCACCATCCAGGCTCACACAAAGAATGGCTGGATTGCACGAGGTGCTGGCAAGCAATGAGTACCTCCGGAAATGTAGTCCAATAGGAATAAATGCCTTTAGGATATAAAGTTGGGGGGTGGGGAGGGAGTGGGGAAAGGTAGGGAAAGATAGCAAAAAAAACTAACTGCCAAAGAAAACAGCTAATTGATGAGTCTTGGCCATACTTTATGAGCATAAATATGCAAGACATCATGTTCCACAAGACAGCTGCTGTCCCTAATCTTCAAATAAACAGTGTGGTCTTGCTGGCACTCTTGAGAACGTGAGCTATGCCTGGGGCAAATACAATATTCAGCTTGCTAGAAGTTCACCTGCTGTTTCATGTTCTTCCCCTTATTCATAAAGGCCACTTATCTTTACTAGCAACATTTGAACAATAAGAAGTTTCACCAGTGTGCAAATCCTTTCTTCTGAACAAATCCTTCCCATAACCAAGCAGGTGAGGGGCAATTTTAGTTAAGCACGCGTACTCTTCCCACTACCTATGAGATTTTAATACCCAATACTTTTGTAAACTAACCCCTGCTTCCGGACTAATTTTATCTTGGTTCTACCCTCTTCAATTTGATGGTTTCTTGCATTTTGAGCCCACGTTCTTCACCTACATTTCTCATCAATGTTTTTTTATTTTACATTGTTCCATTTCACCCAGATGCCTCTCCTTCTGCAACTTAGCAATTGTATTTTACATATGGTGTACATTAATTTAATAATCTCACATCCAAGAGATTATTTTCACTACACCCTAAAATCTACTATGTGCCTTCAGCCCAAAAGCACAATGCAGTAAAGCAATTTATTATACTTCTATCACAATCAGGAGAAACTTCTTTACCCCGAGAGTGATTATAGTATGGAACTCGCTACCACAGGGAGTACTTGAGGTGAATAGCATAAATGCATTCAAGGGGAAGAGAGGTAAAAACACATCAGGGAGAAAAGGATAGAAGGATACGTTGATGGGGTTAGTTGAAAAGGTATGGAACATGAAAAACACTGGCATAGACCACTGGTCCAAATGGGCTGCTTCTGTACTATAAATACTTCTGCAACTTTCTAACGATCTCAGTCAAACCAAGCCAGCATGACAATATTTTTGCAGATTTCAAGATACCTGCACTGCCCACATTTCACCTCATAAAAAATCTGCATGAAAGACAGTTGAGATTCTCAGAAACAAAGAAAAAGATATCCTATCCACAATTTCATCTCTACACAAGTATAAAGGTTACAGGTAGTTTTTGTAACTGACCAGTATAAAGGACTGCTGTAACTCAATGAAAGATGAATATTTTACTCCCACTGCCTTCCCAGCCCAATTTTCAAAGGATTTTGGCGATGTAGAAATTCACAGCAAACAAACCACAGTTTACCTCTCTATCCCCACAAGTAATGTATTTAAAATACTCAGGATATGGACAAGCTGGCAGACAGCATTTACTGTCCATCAAAGCTGCCCTGAGGTGGTGGTGGATTTTCTCCTTGAACCCTTGTAGTGATGGTGCTGAGCAACAGCATTCCATTAGAAATCTAGGGCTAGGATATCCAAACAGCAGCACACATGTGGGCTCAAGTCCTGGCCATAAAGACTGTGAAGCACCCCCCCCAGGAGCTCAACTGTTATTTGAACTTCACTCACCATAAGTCTTGGAAACATCTGTTCTCACTGGCAGAGAAATCAAATCTATACATCAAGATAATTTTAGTATTGGTAGTCCCAGGATATATGATAATTAATGCAAACATCAATTTAAACTTTTACATGGGACAAAGGATTCCACCGCATGAACCTTGGCGGCTCACACAAACAAAAAACAGTTTGGGCACTTCAGGAGATATTTATTTTGGTAAACTATTTTAATGACATTATGACCTATTGGCACAGACTTATGCTTATTCACAGCAAAGTCACTGCCTTACTAAAGTTAGCCTTAATTTCCATTCCATCCCTCGCAGTTCCTCAACAGTAGCATCGGTGTTCCTTTTTGGTATCCTTCCTGCTTCAACAAGGACAACTCTGCAGCTTTCAATCAGTATGTACAAGATGTTTCAATCAGCTCCTTAAGGCCTTGATCCTGTAGACAAGTTTTCCTACCATACCTCATCACTCTGGAAAGCCTCAACTGTGTGAACTGATTCATCCACGTCTCTTAATTGCACAAGACCCCAATCCTACCTGCAGCATTTCCCATAAAGTGTAAAAGGCAAATAAGCAGCAAAGGAATGGAAGAGAAAAGGAAATTGAAAAAAAGTGAGATAGATAAAAATAGTAAAATCGAAAGTGAAAAAGAAAAATTAAACAAACAGAGTGAGCCAAAAATTAAGCCTCATAGAGTCATAGTTATACAGCACAGAAACAGGCCCTTCGGCCCATTGTGTCTGTGCCAGCCATCAAGTACCGAACTATTCTAATCCCATTTTCCAGCACTTGGCCCATAGCCTTGTATGCTATGTTTCAAGTGCTCATCTAAATACTTCTTAAATGTTGTGAGGGTTCCTGCCTCTACCACCCCTTCAGGCTGTGCATTCCAGATTCCAACCACCCTCTGGGTGAAAAAATCTCTCCTCAAATCCCCTCTAAACCTCCTGTCCCTTACCTTAAATCTATGCCCCCTGGTTACTGACCTCTCCGTTAAGGGAAAAAAGTTTCTTCCCATCAATGCCCCTCATAATTTTGAATACCTCAATCAGGTCCCCCCTCAGCCTTCTCCGCTCTAAGGAAAAGAACCCTAGTCTTTCCAGTCTATCTTCATAGCTGAAATGCTCCAGCCCAGGCAACATCCTGGTCAATCTCCTCTGCACCCTCTCCAGTGCAATCACATCCTTCCTATAGTGCGGTGACCAGAACTGTACACAGTACTCCAGCTGTGGCCTAACTAGTGTTTTATACAGCTCCATCATAACCTCCCTGCTCTTATATTCTATGCCTCGGCTAATAAAGGCAAGTATCCCATAGGCTTTCCTAACCACCTTATCTACCTGTGCTACTGCCTTCTGTGATCTATGGACAAGTACACCAAGGTCCCTCTGACCCTCTGTACTTCCTATGGTCCTACCATCCATTGTATATTCCCTTGCCTTGTTAGTCCTCCCAAAATGCATCACCTCACACTTCTCAGGATTAAATTCCATTTGCCACTGCTCTGTCCATTTTACCAGCCCAGCTATATTGTCCTGTAATCTAAGGCTTTCCTCCTATTTACAACACCAATTTTCGTGTCATCTGCGAACTTACTGATCATACCTCCTATATTCACATCTAAATCATTAATGTACACTACAAACAGCAAGGGTCCCAGCACCGATTCCTGCGGTACACCACTGGTCACAGGCTTCCACTCGCAAAAACAACCCGCGACCATCACCCGCTGCCTCCTGCTAACTAGCCAATTTTGGATCCAATTTGCCAAATTGCTCTGGATCCCATGGGCTCTTACCTTCTTAACCAATCTCCTATGCAGGACATTAACAAAAGCCTTACTGAAGTCCATGTAGACTACTTCAACTGCTTTACCCTCATCTACACATCTAGTCACCTCCTCGGAAAATTCAATCAAGTTTGTTCGACACAATCTCCCCCTGACAAAACCATGCTGACTATCCCTGATTAATACCTGCCTCTCCAAGTGGAGATTAATCCTGTCCCTCAGAATTTTTTCCAATAGTTTCCCTACCACTGATGTTAGACTCACTGGCCTGTAATTGCCTGGTTTATCCCTGCTACCCTTCTTGAATAATGTTACACATTCACTGTCCGCCAGTCCTCTGGTACCTCTCCTGTGGCAAGAGAGCATTTGAAAATTTGTGTTAGAGCCCCTGCTATCTCCTCCCTTGCCTCACATAATAGCCTGGGATACATCTCATCTGGGCCTGGGGATTTATCCACTTTTAAGCCCGCTAAAACAGCTAATACTTCCTCCCTTTCAATGCTAATTTGTTCAATTATATCACAATCCCCTCCCTGATCTCTACACCTACATCGTCCATCTCCATACTGAACACAGATGAAAAGTAATCATTTAAAACCTCAAACCTCACCTATGTCCTCTGGCTCCACATACAGATTGCCACTTTGGTCCCTAATGGGCCCCACTCTTTCCCTGGTTATCCTCTTGCTCTTAATATACTTATAAAACACCTTGGGATTTTCCTTTATATTGCCTGCCAGTGTTTTTTCATGTCCCCTCTTCGTTCTCATTACTTTTTTTTTTAAGTACCCCCCAACACTTTCTATATTCCTCTACTACCTCCGTGGTTTTCAACGCTCTGAATCTGCCATAAGCTTCCTTTTTTCTCTTACCCAATCCTTATAATGAGGAAATGGAGGAAGAGCATGAACAACAACAAAAAAAGATACTAAATGACACTTTTCACACAAAGTGATTAGAATGTGGAATGCTTCACGTCACCATTTCAGATTTAAAAAAAGATTGGATAAGTTATTTGAAAAGCAAAAACATAAGATGATCATGGAAATTATTAAATAGCTCCAGCTGAAGACCTGACATTGCTCCATGCACAATACAAGAGAGGCACAAATGTATGAGCCTGTCAAATGGTTTGGTACTGGTGATTGGGGACATGAGGATTAACGTAAAGTTGCATTTTAAACCCTTCGCCTCTGAGCTCTCTACACATATCAACCACTGCCCCAATCAAAAAAAATTCTTCGAAGTATCCTGCTAGCAAATGTTACAATTTTAGTTTAGTTTTATCGATGTTATAGCAGGAAACTCAACTGCCTTTTGCTTGAGGAACAGCATCTCATTTACCGATTAGGCACACTACAGCCTGCCGGACTGAACATTGAGTTCAATAATTTCAGAGCATGACGGCCCCCCCCCATTTTACTTTTATTTTTTAGTCATTTTTTCTTTTTCCTTTTTTTTATATATATTCTTTTGTGTTTGTTTTATTTTATTTCATCTTAGTTTGTTCAGTTTGCTTACCCACTGTTTTTTTCATCTTTGTACTTGCGGCTGTTCAATTTTCAATCCGTTAACACCCTTTCTGTACTAATGCTTTGTCTTTCAACACACCATTAACATATCTTTGCTCCATGACCTTCTGGTCAGCTATTCTGTGACCTTGTCCTATCTACACCTTCTCCTTTGTTATCTCTTGCCCCACCTCCACTTTACTTGCTTATAACCTTTTACATTTCTAATATTTGCCAGTTCTGAAGAAAGGTCACTAACCTGAAACATTAACTCTGCTTCTCTCTCCAAAGATGCTGCCAGACCTGCAGAGTATTTCCAGCATTTCTTGTTTTTATTTCAGATTTCCAGCATTCACAGTATTTTGCTTTTAATATGCCTTTTGTATATACTGTTAACATTGTGCACAGCAAACCCTCTATCTGCTTATAATACTCAAAATAGCCAAAATCACCTGTGATGCAAAAGAAGATTATAATAATCCATAAGATTACATTCGACAGGCTTCTCCCCAAAAATAAATTATGTGACTTACCATAACCTTCTGGGAGATCAGGGGGGAGGTGTAAATGTGTCCGACTCATATAGTTTCTGTGTCTTTGCGATCTCACTCTCCTCTCTGCCATCCTTGAGTCAGGGGTCTGTCCACATGAGGCGCCATTAGCTGGTGTAATTGGTGTATTCTCATCCACAATGCAACTTAGTGGTCTGCCAGGACTGGCATATTCAGAGGCTGGCCTATAACCAGGTGGAGAAAAAAAGTACGTAAAGTATTTCTATATAAATAATAAAGCCATTTTAAAAGACAAAACGCAGATAGCAAGGTACAATAAAACCAAACCTACAAACGTAGCTACACAATTTTCATGAAAACATGGATAGCAAAAGAGGGGTGATACATAATTGTGTACCCACAGTTCCTGCAGAGTGCACTCCAGCTCTCAATCATACCAACAACAACTTAGCGTGTTTAATATAATGAAATGTCCCCAGGCGTTTCACAGAAGCATTATAAAACACCGTCACTGAGCCACAAAGAGAGACATTAGGTCAGACGACCAAATTTTTGGTCAAAGAAGTATGTTTTAAGGAATGACTTAAAGGAGGAAAGCAAGGTGGAGAGGTGTAGGTAGGGTATTCCAGAGCTTGGGGCCCAGGCAACTGAACGTGCAGCCATCAATGGTGCAGCGATTAAAATCAGGGATGCACAAGAGGCCAGAATTAGAGCAGCACAGATATCTTGGAGGGTTGTGGGGCTGGAGGAGATAGGGAGGGGCAAGGCCATGGAGGGATATGACTTTTAGATGACCTCTAGTTTACAGAGAGTAGAATGTGGGAGATCAGCCAGGAATGTGTTGGAATGGTCAAATCTAGAGGTAACAAAGGCATGAATGAGCGTTTCAGCAGCAGGTGAGTTGAGATGGGGGAGAAGTCAGGTGACGTTTTGGAGGTGGAGATAGGCTTAGTGATGGTGCAAATATGAGGTCGGAAGCTCATTTCAGGGTCAAGTGTGACACCATGGTACAAAGAAGGCAAGTTTAGATCACCCTCCTGGTTGAGGATAGGATTGAGTGTTTCAGGATACTGAAAAGGAAAAGGGGAAAAGGGGAAAAAATGGTCTGAAGAAACTGTTAAAATAATGGTACTTTAATAGATGGTGTGCTGAATGGTAAGGCACTGGTTTGACTCGACAGTATTTAACATAAGGAACCTGGCTGACTCATGGAAGCTCTTCCACAGAGAAGAAGAGGAAAATAAAAGATACTTGGCTGAATTTTACAGCCCACCGACGTCAGGGGTCATGGCGGTGTTTGGGGGGTGGGGAGGGTGCCGGAAAATGCCTCCAGCAGAGGTCTGCCACAGACCTCGATGCCACGAAGGCCCAGCCCGATGTTGCTGGCAGCGGCGAGGCCTCGTGGTGGCAATCCCGCTGCTTGGTGCCGGGAGCCCTATTTAAATAAATGTAAATTAATGAATAAATGATCTACCTGCTCTCGCCGTCCGTTCCCGGGCGATATTGGTGCTGGTGGCTGGCGCTCCCGTGCCTTCGGGTCCCCATCCGGGGATCCGAGGCGGAACATTGGTGGGGAGGGGGGAGCAGGTACGTGTTTCTGTGCGGGGGGGTCAAACTTATACGATTGGTGTAGGGGATGGTGGGAAGGGGTAAAGTGCATAGTTTATGAACTTTGGTGGGGGGAAGTTCAGGTGTACAAGTTATGTATTTCAGTGGGTGGAGGGGAAGAAGAGGGCAAGGAATGAATTGTATGGTTATTGGAGGAGTGGGAGAGGGGCTAGAAACATTTATTTAATTTTTCCAAATCAATTCTAAATCACTATTGCTTTAAATATTACAATTGTAATGACAGGGATTGAAGCCCTTTAAAAATGGAGTCAGCGCCTGCGCAAAGGCAGCTGACGCCATTACCAGGGAGAGACCGCCCACCCACTCCATGTCATGGGGGGGGGGGGGGGCGGTCTTCTCCTGCCATTTAAATTAGCCGCTGCGTTTAATATCGTGGCAGCTCCGCGACATGCGGAAATGTAAAATCCAGCCCACTGTGTCAACTTATGATGGTTGAAAGGGAGAATAGCAGGGTTCCCTCTTACACACTTCCTAGTTGCGAGTAAAGGAGCAACACAGAAAAGGGGCCTTGGAACAGCTTAGAAAATGGATGAGAGAAAAAGTAGTTTTTTTTTAAAGCAGTATTGAATGGCATATTATTAGCAAAAATGGAAATTTATCAAGTTCATTGAGACTTTAAACATTTTAAATATTTTAAGTATTTTAAATATTAGTACCAAGGCAAACTGAAAATGCACAAAAGGTAAAACAAATGTTCATATTCTTTACAAAAGCTTTGTAATTCCAAGTTCAGTTGTTAAGCCAATATTGAAGACGACATTTGGTAAGGATTTGCCCAATAAGCATTTGTTTGTAACAAATACAAAAAGTGCTGGAAACACTCCGCAGGTCTGGCAACATCTGTGGAGAGAGAAGCAAAGTTAATGTTTCAGGTCTGTGACCTTTCATCAGAACTGGCAAAGGTTAGAAACAAATTAGGTTTTAAGCAAGTGAAGGGGAGGGGGTGGGGGAGAGAACAAAGGGGAAGGTGTTTGATAGGGCAGGAGAGATTAAATAACAAAGCTGTCATGTGACAAAGGCAAAGAGTGTGCTGATGCTTGTGGTGAAAGACAAAGCATTTGACCAGACAGACTATTAATAGCGGAATAATGAGCAGCTCTGATTCCATGAAAAGCAGGCACATGGTTAAAAAATATTTTTTTAAAAAGGCAGTCATGCTCTGAAGTTATTGAATTCAATGTTCAGTCTGCAAGGCTGTAGCTTGCCTAATCGAAAGATCAGGTGCTGCTCCTCGAGCTTGCATTGATATTCACTGGAACACTGGAGCAGGCCAAAGACAGAAACGTTGGCATCAGAGCAGGGGCGGGGGGGGGGGGGGGGGGGGGGGGGGGGGGGAGTGCTGAAATGGCAAGCAACCGGAAACTTGGGGTCATGCGTTTGGACTGAGTGGAGGTGTTCAACAAAGCAGTCACCCAATCTGCGTTTGGTCTCCCCAATGTAGCGGAGACCGC
Organism: Heterodontus francisci; assembly: GCF_036365525.1. Taxonomy (NCBI): domain Eukaryota; kingdom Metazoa; phylum Chordata; class Chondrichthyes; order Heterodontiformes; family Heterodontidae; genus Heterodontus; species Heterodontus francisci. The sequence goes on from NC_090396.1 coordinate 66,872,760, forward strand.
ATTGTGAGCAGAGAATACATTGTACTAAATTGAAAGAAGTACAAGTAATCACTGCTTCATTTGTTTGTAGTTAGCGACTTATTTAATTAATGCTGCAGTGCTGTCTTCACATTAAATCAAGAAACAGCAGGAAGCCTAAATCCAAGAGTGACAAGCTGAAGATAGAAAATAACAAAGTGGATTCTACAGCATGTTAACCATATAAAAAAAAACTTTGGTGAGTGTTCAATAAATCATTTTATATAAATCAAGGTCAAAATTTCAACTGCTTTATTCAGATCTGAAATGTCAGCTGAGCTATATGGAAAAGGCACCAAGTGTACTTCTCCATGCAAAAGGGAATATAAAATAAAGGGCAAGCTGTCACAGATGGACAGTCACACACTAGTGCTGCACAATTTCTGGTGCTTAATTATAGACTGCCTTTGGTAATAGAGGCTTTATGACTAGACAAACAACATGTAACATTTGCAGGGCGAGAAGGAATGCAAACCAAATGAAGAGTCTTTTTTTAAAAAATAAAGACTAGTTGAAATAAGATGGAGGCCACTTCAACTTCACGATCAATGAAATCCCCATCCAAGCTTTCATCACCGCAATTGATTTCTCAGACTTGCACTCCACCCAACACATTCCTATTAGTCACATCACACTTTCATTACCTCAAAACTCAATTTCTTCAAAGCTTGCTTCACTAAACTCCCAAGTTACAACTTTTGCAAACCCCGACTAGTTGAAAAATCCATCATCTGCATCTAGAAAGTATATCAATCTACACTGTTTCCCATTCTCCAACATGCCATTTGTAAAATCCTTCTCCTTGTTTACAAATCACTATGTCTTGCCCCACCCTACCTCCCACACAGTCCTCCGACTCTGGCCTACTATGCATTGCCTATAAAATTCTCCTTGTAGTGACTGAGCTTTCAGTCACTGATGCCCTGCGCTGTAGAACTCCCTCCCGAAAACTCTTCAACTTGCTATGTTCCTCTCTGTCTCTAGGAGCCTCCTCAAAAGCTTTCTTACCAGGATATCTTCGGTCAACTGATCTAACTCTTCTACTACTGTTTGATCCTCATTCTCCCATGTAAATGGAGCACCTTGGCAAGTTTTGTTTCATGAAATGGTACAATACAAATAAAAGTTGTTACTGGAACTGCGAAGCTTTTTGTCAAGTGACATATTCATAGCATTTTCCCTTTTCAGTTTCATATCTCAGCCATGATGACTAGGGAAGGAACAAATTAAAAGGCTAAGCAATCCATAAGATCTCAGAGAGGTAAAAGAAATATAAGTTAAAGGATGTCAACTCCAGCTGCTTTGGTCCATCTTCTATCAACCAATTAGACAGAAGAATTGCTGAAAGTCTGTAGATTAGCCACCTGCCCTTAGGTTGTGCATGGACTTCATCCTCAGCTTTCTCCCCTTTCCCCATCTCCTGAAGATACTGATTATTGTTGGCGTACAGTTTCATAACTCCTGAGATGCCCTCTGGTACGTTGACAAGTGGCCATTCTTGATTTGTGAGCCGAGGCAGTAAAAATCACCAGGATATTTGAACTGTTGGCAGCATCACAGTCAAGCCTGATCCTGCCTTCATCTGACATCCACACAAATGCACTTTCCAGCAGTAGTCACTGCTAGTAGCCAGGGTATTGAGGTCAATTACAGAATGCTCACTGTCATGCCACCCGAAATCCACTAACTCAGTGCTGAAAGGAACTTTAATGGTGCATGTGGCTGAAAACCACATGAATCCACTTAGCCAGGAAAATTAACTGAAGAAAATAGTTGAAACCTGATAGATATCCAATGATGAATTAATTTTAGTAAAAGATTTACAAGCTACAGACGGAAACATTGATGATCTTCATTTAAAGACTAACCAAACAAGTTAATCAGCTGAAACTCACAAAGCTGCCCCTCCCCCTGCCTTTAAGGAAGCAACTGAAATAGAAAGACTGGCTTATGCTCACATGACTCACATCCGTCATGTTGCACGACAGGAAAGAGTCAGATATGGTGGAATTTTTGATGGAGACTGTGGTCTGAGTGTCTGGTGATGTCATAGTTTCTTCATTTATCTGAGTTTTTTTTATTAATAGTGTATTGTAGAACACAATTTTAGTTGCTGAAGCTTATGCACGTAATGCACAGATAACAAAGACATTAATCCTGACTCGAGTGGTTTCAAGAATGGTTTGCACTTTCCCGTTAGAGCACCACTGCCCTACAATTTCCAATTGTTTCCTGCTCAAAATTTCACAGCAATAAGCTTAACTGCCACAAAAATTTTATCTATAATAAACAATTTTGTAAATTGTATTTTGAGGGGAGGAGGGAAGGTAGAAATCACATTTAGGAAATGCCTGGTTTATTGACTGACAGTATTTAACCAGTCTACACAAAGAGCCAGCAATTATGGATAAAAATTGAAACCAGTTATTATGGAGACATAGGTATAATTTGCATTATAAATATGTTAATTTTTTCTTTGAGTGCTTAAAATGTCAAATTTAACGTGCACTTTTTAAATGGAAAATTGAGCTCAAATGCTCTTCCCGATAGCTCGGTTAGTCACCATGTAATTGGCCCATATAGCTGACAAATCCCAGGTTCAATTTCTAGTCAGTACTGAGGCAATTAATCTGAGTCAGGCACTGCTAGGCTGGGGGAAGGAGGGGTTGGGGGTGGTTTGAAAAGACAAGGAAAACCATCCTGGGATCCCACTCCTAACCATGCCTAGTGAACCCTGCTGAAAAGCAGCTGCATGTTAAAGGATTAGGCCGCACTTCTCCCTTCATAGTTGAAGAGTTGGTCAACACTCACTGACTAGACTCAAAAATGGAGAATGGCCATGTGTGAAATCCCGTATGAAGCAAGCAATCTGTGGGATCAAACCCAACCGTGAATATTTCAGGAATGGAAGATGGGAGAGAGCTGGGACGAAAAGTGTGCTCAGACGTTCTTTGTAGCACTTTGTACAATGGAGTGGCTCACTAGGCCAATTCAGAGGGTAGTTAGGATTCAACCATGTTGGTGTGGGACTGGAGTCATATAACGGCTAAACCAGGCAAGAACGGATGGGAGGAAGGAAACCCAGTACCCATTTGTACAGAAATCCAACAGCTTCATCGTCACTTTCACTGATAGCATCTTTTTATTTCCAGACTTCAAATTCTCCAACTGCTATGGGAAAATCAATGATTACTCTAGGCCTCTGGATTACCTGTCCAGTAACATAACCACTACATTACCATACCCTGGTTGCATATCCTTAGTTGTATCGCTATCTTTCAAAGGGCTACATTTCAATCATGTTTTAAAGTTTTTGTTCAAAATATAATTAAATAGCAAAACACAAATGAGTCCATTTGTCTGCCATAATTTTCTCTGCTACTGTCAGTTTGTTTGTTCATGGATTATTGTGTACAGTTTTAGTTTCCTTACCTAAGGAAGGATATACTTGTCATAGAGGGAGTGCAACGAAGGTTCACCAGACTGATTCCTGGGATGATGGGATTGTCCTATGAGGAGAGATTGAGGAGGCTAGGCCTGTATTCTCTAGAGTTTAGAAGAATGAGAGGTGATCTCATTGAAATATACAACATTCTTACAGGGCTCGAAAGGGCAGATGCAGGAAGGATGTTCCCCCTGGGAGGGTGGGGGGGTTCTAGAACCAGGGGACAGAGTCTCAGAATAAGAGGTAGGTCATTTAGGACTGAGATGAAAAGGAATTTCTTCACTCAGAGGGTGGTGAATTCTCTACCCCAGAGGGCTGTGGAGACTCAGCCATTGAGTATATTCAAGACAGAGAGCGATAAATTTCTAGATATTGAAGATATCAAGGGATATGGGGATAGTGTGGGAAAATGGCATTGAGGCAGATCATCAGTCATGATCTAGTTGAATGGCGGAGCAGGCTCGAGGGGCCGAATGGCATAGTCCTGCTCCTATTTCCTACATTCCTATGTTCATCAGTGCCCACGATAATTTACAGCCTTCTTGCCTTTTGAATACCTTAAAGAAAAAGCTTTCAGAGAGCGTTTTTAACTGATTGAACCCCAACTTTGTGCAATATGTTTTCACCTCCAAATAAAGGATGGGAGCCAGGGAAAGCAGAAACATTGTAAGGAAAGGTTTAAAAGAGAAAAAAAAAAATCACAAATTCAAAAGTAAAATTAAAAGTTGAAATACAAATATTTTGTATTTTCATTGTATAGGAATACTACAATAATAAAGCTACTCCTGACGTCCAAGTAACTCCATCACTGCAATATTAGTGTACGTTTCAAAAGCATGGGTAGGGCACTGCAAACTTACTATGCAGAGAGAATAGATTTGCAAATGGTGAAATTGAACAAGTCGCTCGGAAACAAACTGCAAAAACATACTATATTATTTACTGTCAATTCATAAACACATCCTTTACAAAGAATTACATTATACAACAGCGGACAATGCTTTCTGTAGATTAATCACGTATCAATTACATTCAAGGGATTTTAATTTGCTATTCACTTCATACAATTCCCTGCACAACAACAGATCCAATTACAGACTTTTAATTAGAGATTTTGTTTAAACTGTATTCCACCATCTTTACACACATACTGTGCTGCAGGGGCATTTGAACAGATGCCATCATCCGTAGTGGACGGGCTTAAAACAAGTAATTTAGATTCAGAATGGTTGGAATTCTGAAAAAGCAAATTAAGTAAAAAGCACAGAAGTGGAAGGCCACACATGGGATGATGCATATTCTTTGAAGAGAGGGGAGATACATGAAAGGAAGGAGATATTAAAAAGAAAAAGGATGTAAATTAGCCTATTCCACTTTCATGCCCCATTAAGCGGCTGCCACTTTCCTTCAATAATTTTTGACAGTCAGATCAACGCAGCTTCAAAAACATTGTTAACCAAGCACTGACAGGCCTCATATTCATAGGAACAGGAGTAGGCCATTTAGCCCGCTCCACCATTCAATTAGATCATGGCTGATCATCTACCTCTACACCACTTACCCGCGCTATCTTCACTTGAGGTCATTAGTATCATGATATCTATCTGTTTCGATCTTGAACATGCTCAATGAGTGAGCTTCGACAGCCCTCTGGGATAGAGAATTCCAAAGATTCACCAACTGCTGAGTGAAGAAATTCCTCCTCATCTCAGTCTTACGTGGCCAACCCCTTATTCTGAGACTATGTCCCCTGGTTCTAGACTCTCCAACCAGGGGAAACATCCCATCTACATCCACCCTGTCATGCTCTGCAAGAATTTTCTAAGTTTCAATGAAATCACCTCTCATTCTTCTGAACTCTAGAGAATACAGGCCTAATTTCCTCAATCTCTCCTCATAAGACAACCCTGCCATCCAAGGGGTTAGTAGTTTGGTGAACCTCCTTTGCACTCCCTCTATGGCAAGCACATCTTTCCCCAGATGAGGAAACCAAAACTGTATACAATTCTCCAGGTGGGGTCTCACCAAGGCTTTATACAATTGCAGCAAGACTTCTTTATTCCTGTACTCAAATCCCCTTGCGATGAAGGCCAACATATTATCTGCCTTCCTAATTGCTTGCTGCACCTGCACGCAAGCTTTTAATGACTCATGAACAAGGACACCCAGGTTTCTTTGGACATCCGCACTTCCCAACCTCGCACCATTTGAGAGATACTCTGTTTTTTCTACCAAAGTAGATAAGTTCACACTTATTCACATTATATTCCATCTGTCATGTTCTTGCCCATTCACTTAGCCTGTCCAAGTCCCCTTGTAGCCTCCTTGCATCTTGCAGAGAAAGAGCAGGAAGGCAGCGCAGGTGTCCCCTGCGGTCATCTCCCTCCACAACAGGTATACCGTTTTGGATACTGTTGAGGGAGATGGCTCACCAGGGGAAGGCAGCAGTAGCCAGGTTCATGGCACCGTGGCTGGCTCTGCTGTTCAGAAGGACGGGAAAAAGAGTGGAAGGGCTATAGTCATAGGGGATTCGATTGTAAGGGGAGTAGATAGGCGGTTCTGTGGTCGAAAACGAGACTCCCGAATGGTATGTTGCCTCCCAGGTGCACGGGTCAGGGATGTCTCAGATCGGCTGCAGAACATTCTGAAAGGGGAGGGTGAAAAGCCAGTTGTCGTTGTGCACATAGGCACCAATGATATAGGTAAAAAACGGGATGAGGTCCTACAAGCAGAATTTAGGGAGTTAGGAGCCAAGTTAAAAAGTAGGACCTCAGTGGTAGTAATTTCAGGATTGCTACCAGTGCCACGTGATAGTCAGAGTAGAAATGAAAGAATAGTCAGGATGAATGCATGGCTTGAGAGATGGTGCAGGAGGGAGGGGTTCAGATTTTTGGGACATTGGGACCGGTTCTGGGGGAGGTTGGACTATTACAAATTGGACGGTCTACACCTGGGCCGGACTGGAACCAATGTCCTTGGGGGTGCTTTTGCTAACGCTGTTGGGGAGGGTTTAAACTAATGTGGCAGGGGGATGGGAACCAAATGAGGTCAGTGGAGAGTAAGCAGGTAGTAACTAAAGCCTGTAAGGAACTAGATAATGAAGTCAGCGTGACTAAGGGAAAGAGTAGGCAGGGAGCAGATGATGAAAGCAAAGGGACTGGTGGTCTGAGGTGTAATTGTTTTAATGCAAGAAGTGTAGTAGGGAAGGCAGATGAACTTAGGGCTTGGATTAGTACCTGGGAGTATGATGTTATTGCTATTACTGAGACTTGGTTAAGGGAAGGGCATGATTGGCAACTAAATATCCCAGGATACCGATGCTTCCGGCGGGATAGAGAAGGAGGTAAAAGGGGTGGACGAGTTGCATTACTGGTCAAAGAGGATATCACAGCTGTGCTGAAGGAAGGCGCTATGGAGGACTCGAGCTGTGAGTCAATATGGGCAGAACTCAGAAATAGGAAGGGTGCGGTAACAAAGTTGGGGCTGTACTACAGGCCTCCCAACAGCGAGCGTGAGATAGAGGTACAAATATGTAAACAGATTATGGAAAGATGTAGGAGCAACAGGGTGGTGGTGACAGGAGATTTTAATTTTCCCAACATTGACTGGGATTCACTTAGTGTTAGAGGTCTAGATGGAGCAGAATTTGTAAGGAGCATCCAGGAGGGTTTTCTCGAGCAGTATGTAAATAGTTCTACTCGGGAAGGGGCCATACTGGACCTGGTGTTGGGGAACGAGCCGGGCCAGGTGGTTGACGTTTCAGTAGGGGACTACTTTGGGAATAGTGATCACAATTCCGTAAGTTTTAGAATACTCATAGACAAAGACGAGAGTGGTCCTAAAGGAAGAGTGCTAAATTGGGGGAAGGCCAACTATACCAAAATTCGGCAGGAGCTGGGGAATGTAGATTGGGAGCAGCTGTTTGAAGGTAAATCCACATTTGATATGTGGGAGGCTTTTAAAGAGAGGTTGATTAGCGTGCAGGAGAGACATGTTCCTGTGAAAATGAGGGGTAGAAATGGCAAGATTAGGGAACCATGGATGACAGGTGAAATTGTGAGACTGGCTAAGAGGAAAAAGGAAGCATACATAAGGTCTAGGCGGCTGAAGAAAGACGAAGCTTTGAAAGAATATCGGGATTGTAGGCGCAATCTGAAACGAGGAATTAAGAGGGCTAAAAGGGGTCATGAAATATTTTTAGCAAACAGGGTTAAGGAAAATCCCAAAGCCTTTTATTCATATATAAGGAGCAAGAGGGTAACTAGAGAAAGGATTGGCCCACTCAAGGACAAAGGAGGAAAGTTATGCGTGGAGTCAGACAAAATGGGTGAGATTCTAAACGAGTACTTTGCATCGGTATTCACCGAGGAGAGGGACATGACGGATGTTGAGGTTAGGGACAGATGTTTGATTACTCTAGGTCAAGTCGGCATAAGGAGGGAGGAAGTGTTGGGTATTCTAAAAGGCATTAAGGTGGACGTCCCCAGGTCCGGATGGGATCTATCCCAGGTTTCTGAGGGAAGCAAGAGAGGAAATAGCTGGGGCCTTAACAGATATCTTTGCAACATCCTTAAACACGGGTGAGGTCCCGGAGGACTGGAGAATTGCTAATGTTGTCCCCTTATTTAAGAAGGGTAGCAGGGATAATCCAGGTAATTATAGACCGGTGAGCCTGACGTCAGTGGTAGGGAAGCTGCTGGAGAAGATACTGAGGGATAGGATCTATTCCCATTTGGAAGAAAATGGGCTTATCAGTGATAGGCAACATGGTTTTGTGCAGGGAAGGTCATGTCTTACCAACTTAATAGAATTCTTTGAGGAAGTGACAAAGTTGATTGATGACGGAAGGGCTGTAGATGTCGTATACATGGACTTCAGTAAGGCGTTTGATAAGGTTCCCCATGGTAGGCTGATGGAGAAAGTGAAGACACATGGGGTCCAGGGTGTACTAGCTAGATGGATAAAGAACTGGCTGGGCAACAGGAGACAGAGAGTAGCGGTGGAAGGGAGTTTCTCAAAATGGAGACGTGTGACCAGTGGTGTTCCACAGGGATCCGTGCTGGGACCACTGTTGTTTGTGATATACATAAATGATTTGGAGGAAAGTATAGGTGGTCTGATTAGCAAGTTTGCAGACGACACTAAGATTGGTGGAGTAGCAGATAGTGAAGGGGACTGTCAGAGAATACAGCAGAATATAGATAGACTGGAGAGTTGGGCAAAGAAATGGCAGATGGAGTTCAATCAGGGCAAATGCGAGGTGATGCATTTTGGAAGATCCAATTCAAGAGTGAACTATACAGTAAATGGAAAAGTCCTGAGGAAAATTGATGTACAGAGAGATTTGGGTGTTCAGGTCCATTGTTCCCTGAAGGTGGCAACGCAGGTCAATAGAGTGGTCAAGAAGGCATACGGCATGCTTTCCTTCATCGGACGGGGTATTGAGTACAAGAGTTGGCAGGTCATGTTACAGTTGTATAGGACTTTGGTTCGGCCACATTTGGAATACTGCGTGCAGTCAGTTCTGGTCGCCACATTACCAAAAGGATGTGGATGCTTTGGAGAGGGTGCAGAGGAGGTTCACCAGGATGTTGCCTGGTATGGAGGGCGCTAGCTATGAAGAGAGGTTGAGTAGATTAGGATTATTTTCATTAGAAAGACGCAGGTTGAGGGGGGACCTGATTGAGGTGTACAAAATCATGAGAATTATAGACAGGGTGGATAGCAAGAAGCTTTTTCCCCAGAGTGGGGGATTCAATTACAAGGGGACACGAGTTCAAAGTGAAAGGGGAAAAGTTTAGGGGGGATATGCGTGGAAAGTTCTTTATGCAGAGGGTGGTGGGTGCCTGGAACGCATTGCCAGTGGAGGTGGTAGACGCGGGCACGATAGCGTCTTTTAAGATGTATCTAGACAGATACATGAATGGGCAGGAAGTAAAGAGATACAGACCCTTAGAAAATAGGCGACAGGTTTAGATAGAGGATTTGGATCGGCGTAGGCTTGGAGGGCCGAAGGGCCTGTTCCTGTGCTGTAATTTTCTTTGTTCTTTTTTCCTCACAACTTACATTCCCACCTAGTTTTGTCTCATCAGCAAATCTGGAAATATTACATTCGGCCTCCACATCCAAATCATTCATGTAGACTGAACAGCTGTGGCCCCAGCACTGAGCTTTGCGGTACCCTATTAGTTACAACCTGCTATCCTGAGAATGACCCGTTTATTCCTACTCTCTGTTTTCTGTCTGTTAACCAATTCTTCATCAACACCAGTATACTACCCCCAATCCCATGTGCTCTAATTCTGTTTACTAACCTCCTGTGTGGGACCTTATCAAAAGCCTTCTGAAAATCCAAATATACCACATCCACCGGTTCTCCTTTATCTATGCTACAAGCAACATCCTCAAGAAACTCCAGCAGGTTTGTCAAACATGATTTCCCTTTCATAAATCCATGTTGATACTGCCCAATCATATTATTTTCTAAGTGTCTAATTATCACATCCTTTTTTGAATAGATTCTAACATTTTCCCTAGTACTTATGTCAAACGAACAGGTCTGTAGTTCCCTCTTTTCTCTCTCCCTCCTTTCTTAAATAGTGGGTTACATTTGCTACTTTCCAGTCTGCAGGAACTTTTCCAGAATCTGTAGAATTTTGAAGGATAACCTCCAATGCATCTACTATCTCTATCGCCACTTCCTTCAACATTCTGGGATGTAGCTCATCTGGTCCAGGGGATTTATCAACCTTCAATCCAGTTAATTTTGCGAGTACTACCTCTTTATTAATACTAATTTCTTTCAGTTTCTTATTTTCACAAGTCCCTTGGTTCCTTAGTATTTCTGGGAGATTTTCTGTACCTTCCTCCATGAAGACAGACACAAAGTAATTGTTAATTTCTCTGCCATAAATTCTACTGTCTTCGCCTGTAATGGACCCACATTTGTCCTTGCTAATTTTTTCCTTTTCACATACCTCAACAAATTTTTACAGTCTGCCTTTATGTTTCTTGCTAGCTTACATTCATATTCTCTTTTCCCTTTCTTTACCAATTTCTTGGTCATCCTTTGCTAGATTCTATTTTGCTTCGGGCTTATCACTTTTTCTGGCAATCTAAAAAGCCACTTCCTTTCATCTACTGCAATCTTTAATTTCTTTTGTTAGCCACATGTCTTAAAGGAATATAAATTTGTTCTAGAGCATGTAACACTTCTTTAAATACTAGCCATTGCCTCTCAAATCTTTTAGTATATTATCCCAACCCACCATAGCCAACCTGCCCCTTATACTTTCATAGTTTCCTTTGTTCGGATTTAAGACCCTAGTTGCAGAATGAACTATATCACTTTCAAACTTAATGTAAAATTCTAACATATTATGGTCACTATTTCCCAAAGGTTCTTTTACAGCAAGATTAATCAGGCCTTTCTCATTACATAATATTAAATTCAAAATAGCCCGATTCCTGGTCGGTTCTTCAACGTACTGCTTCAGAAACCCATTTCGTACACACTCCAGGAATTCACCCTCCACAGCATTAGTGATCAGGTTTACTCAGTCTATATGTAAAGTGAAGTCGTCTATTACTGTATTACCCATGTTACATGCACCTCTAATTTCCTGATTTATACTGTGCCCAACATTACCACTACTGTTTGGTGGCCTATAAACAACTCCCAAAGTTTGCTGCCCCTTGCTGTTTCTTAGCTCCACCCAAACTGATTCTACATCTTGATCCTTCGATCCAAGATCCTCTCTCACTAATGTACTGATCTCATCCCTTATTAACAGCGCTACCCCAACTCCTTTTCCTTTTTGCCTATCCATCCTAAATAATACATATTCAGTTCCCAGTCTTGGTCACCCTATAACCATGTCTCCGCAATGGCAATTAAATCAAACCCATTTACCTCTAACTGTACCTTCAAATCATCTACCTTGTTGCGAATGCAGCGTGCATTCGGATAGAGTGCCCTTAAGCTTTGTCTTTTTAACATAATTCCACATTCTGATCCTATTTGATGCTTGCCTTCGCTTTGTCTGTCTTCTAATTTCGCTTACTACTTTTCTACTGCCTGTTACCAGTTTTGTTTCCCTCCAATCTTCCTTTCCTGCCACACTCAGATTATCAATTCCCTTATTGCTACCTTGCTCTCCTGCCTTCTCTTTCTAAATTATCACATCATTCCTCGCTTGATCTCTTGCCTCCACTATTTAAAGTCCTCTCTACCGCCCTAGTTCAACAACAGCAGACAGAGACTGCTATTATTCTGCACTTACCGAGTAGGTCTCTCCCACTGCGTCGTTCGTGTAATGTGGTTTAGATACTGTATCCGACCTGAGGCAGTTCTTCGTTCTTCCCAACTAGTCAACCAAAACAAATATAGTAGTAAGTGACATTTCCTGGAAACAAGGATAGGAATGTGTCCAAAATCAACATAGGAAACAATTCAATGTGAAGAAAAGGTTATCAAGAAATGCATTCCAAAACTTGGTTACAAATTCATTAGTTGCCAGAATGTAGACTGTTCTGGTGGCGTGATTATAAACCATTTGCCATAAGTCATGCTCTCCTGAGTCAGAAATATGTAGGTTCAAGCCTCATTCCAAGATAAGCACATGATCCGTGCTAGCTAGTACTTTTCTGAAGGGACGCTAAATTCTCAGATAGATCTTTTTGCAGATTGAACATCAAAATGTAGGTTGCATCTGCCGGTTTAGGTGGACGTAAAATACCTCATGTAACTATTCAAAGAACAGGGTGATACCCAGGTGTCTTGGCTAATATTTATCCTTCCATTACACCACACCACCAAAACAGATTATCTGGTTGCACAGCCATGCACCATGAAGTCTCAGAGCCGCATACAAAATTTAAACCAATGTTCCCATTACTTTGTAGTTAAAGCCACAAATAAGATTTAAATCCATCTTCCCCTTAGTTTATATACATATCATGCTGGGGACACTAACAGTCCTTGGTGATCTGATTTAGAACTTACTAGCACTGAGGTAAGAATGTTAAAAACAGTCCTTAGCAAACACCTAGGAACACAAAATCTGAACAAATCCAGCAATTAAGAAATATAGGCAAAAAAAAGTATCAAGTTGCCTGTGCTTTAAAGGATGGATTACCAGGAATCAAGAACCCAATTTGGACACCGCTTAAAGAATATTGAAGTCGAGGCCAGGAGGGTTATCTGAATCACAAAAAGTTGGGATCTAGAGGCTAGCTAGATCTAGTGATCTAAGCTGAAGCTTTGCATGCAAGCCAATTCTCAAATATGAATTTAGATTTGTACATGGAGGTGAAAGTAATTAGGAGCTATTTGATTTATAAAAGTAACATGATAATGAGACCTCTTCTTTAAAGGAGTGCACTCCAGCTAAGAACTTGTGTTATTTTTATATGTAGGAAGCGGTTTACTTCCTTATCACGATTTGTTTGAAAATTCTCACATTGACCAGTCTTATGGAGCCTCAATGCTGCTACATTTTGTCATGCTAGACCCCCACCTGCCAAGAATGAGGCACATTAATTTTGCCACATGGATATTAAATTTCAAATTGTTGCTGGAAAGAGAAGGCCTGTTTCAAGGGCTGCCAGACACTTGGCCGGAAGATATTTACATACCAAGAGGGACAAGAGAGGTTATTCCCCTTATCCATTTAACCCACAATGGACTTTGAGCACCAGACATTGAAGGCAGGGAAGCTCATTCCAGGCCCTATGAGAATACAATACACAGAGCCAAGACATGGTCAGACCAGTTAGTCACATGACAAAACAGCTTGGCAATCTGGGTTTTTCTGAATTGTACAAACAGTTTGAACTCAGAGCGCCTGTTGGCCCTGGACTGAAAAGACCTCTCCTGTCTGCTCCCATCTCTTTCGCATGGAACTCCAAATCCACTGAAGACACGAACCCCAAGAGAGAAAAGTCTCCTACAACGAACAAGGTTTAAGAATAATACCGGGCCCCAACGAAAAGCAAGATCTACCTACAATCAAGGACTCTCCAGTGAGATCGAAGATCTGTAACAAAAACCCTCTTCAGGGATTGCCTCAAACTTTTCCACTTTATTTCTTCTGCTCTGTTCTGTCGCTATCTGCATGTGTGTATCGCGTACGCATGCTAGCGTGGGCGCATCGTGTATCCGTAGGCGTCAACCGAATTAGAATTTAAGTTGAATAAATTTCAACCTTGCTTCTTAAAACCAAAGAAAACATGGTTGTGTTGGCTTATTTGCCTTATAATTGGAAAGCAGTCAACAAGGATTCACTAAGGGAGGAGCTAAAAACAGTGTGTTTAAAATTAAACCCTGTTACAGTAAGACCAGGGGCACATCTAGTTGGAAGTACTTACCATTTATAGACTCTAATCCTACAGTTATTTCTTACATTTTTACTTGTGTATATTCACAGGTATTTGAATTTTCTTTCTTATTCAAATTAAAAGACTTGCTATTTAAACTCACTTGATCTATACATGTTTATAGTTTCTGTCAATCCCATTAGGCTATTTATACCTTTCTAGATTCAGAATTATAAGATCAGCAATCCATTTACATGGCCACATCCAATTTTCAGTAGTCGAATAATGGATTCAGGGAGTCAAGAAAAAAATTAGCACATTAATTATGTTTTACAAGATGGCGGCATCTGACGCATCATTATATTCATTGCTATATGCACCAGTGATATCTATCAGCGATATCTAGTGACAGATCAGCAACAATACATGAATTCTAATTATATTAACATGTCAGCAAAGTGAATAATTTGAATTCTAACTAGAAGTCTACCTGGAATTTCACTCCATCAGAAATGGGTTTAGGACCCAATACTGCATCTGGATCAGCCCGGTCTTCAAAATAAGCTTAACCAAAACTTAACTGAAGCATACAGAGCAAAAGTTTACACGAGCGACTGTAGGTTTGCACCAGTTTTGAAGTACAATGTACCAGTGCCAATATTTTATCAGCACAAGAGCAAAGCAACCAACACATCATCCTCAGTGCTGCCTGAAAACTTTTATTCTGTGTTGTGACATACACCAAGCAAGCGAGTTGTCGAGGTAAACTAGTTAGGTGAGAAATTTCCGTCTTGGATTATACATTGGGCAAGAGAAATATGAGTGTAACAACACAATAATTATAGCTCATCAAAAGAAATTAGATTAGTCACACACGGCACAGAAGGCAGCCATTTGGCCCATCGAGTCCATGCTGGCTCTTCACAAAACTATCCAGTCAGTCCCACTCCCCTGCTCGATCCCCATGGTCCTGAAAGTCTATTTCTTTCAAGTGGCCATCCAATTTCCTTGTGTGTGCAAAATCATTTTACTCCCAGTCATCCAACAATTTTCTCCTCTCTGTTAATTTTCTTCCCAAGGCCACTGCTCTCATGCACTTTCCCCACCCATGTGAAAAAGTTAGTATGTCGATCACACCAGGCAAAAACATAATTTGAGGATTAGATGATAAGGCTAGGATAAAATAAACCTGAAACTGGGTTTGAAATGGAATTCTAATTGGAACTGTGGTTAAGCTAGAATGGAGTTGTGGACTGGGAGGGAAATTAATGTCTAGGACACTGATCCAGTGGTTTTGATTCAAGATGAATGTGCCTGATGAGCCAAATGGAACTTTCTCATTCATTATATGTATCATGACAAAGGATTCATTTTCTAATTTGAGCATCATTCACCATATCCAGTAGCATGAACTGGAACCAAGTGCTTCAGTATTTGGACCAAATTACAATCAGCTTGCAATACGAATTGTATTAAGGGGTGGAAATGGCAGTCAAGGGTTGGAAATTGCAGTCAGTGGAATAGTACACTCCTCCTGTGTAATGTGGGAGATCAGGGAGAAATCAAATGTCCCTAACGACTACGTTTGTAGGAACTATGTCTAGCCGCAGCTCCTTTCAGATCGGTTCGGTTGGAGCGGCAGTTGGACTCACTGAGGAGCATACAGGAGTCAGAAAGTATCATAGATAGGAGTTTCAGGGAGGCGGTCACACCGCAGGTTCAGCCAGAGGGATGGGTGACCGCCAAGAGGGGCAGGCAGGTAGTGCAGGAGTCCCCTGTGGCTATTCCCCTCAATAACAAGTATGCTGTTTTGGATACTGTTGGGGCGGGGGGGATGGCCTCTCAGGGGAAAGCAGCAGTAGCAGCCACCAGGTCAACGGCACCACGACTGGCTCTGTTGTTCAGCAGGGAAGGTCAAAGTGTAGGCGAGCGGTAGTGATACGGGACTCTATAGTCAGGAGCACAGATAGGCGTTTCTGTGGCCGCGAGCGACAATCCAGGATGGTGTGTTGCCTCCCTGGTGCCAGGGTCAAGAAGATGTCTCTGAGCGGGCACAGGGCATTCTGAAAGGGGAGGATGAGCAGTCAGAGGTCATGGTCCATATTGGTACTAACGACATAGGCAGGAAGAGAGATGAGGTCCTGCAAAGTGAATATAGGGAGTTAGGCAGAATGTTAAAAAGCAGGACCTCTAGGGTTGTAATCTCAGTATTACTCCCTATGCCACGCGCTAGTGAGGGTAGGAATAGGAGGATAAGGCAAATGAATGCGTGGCTGAAGAGCTGGTGTAGGCGGGAGGGCTTCAGCTACGTGGACCATTGGGATCTCTTCTGGTGCAGAGGTGACCTGTACAAGAGGGACGGGTTGCATCTGAACTGGAAGGGGACCAATATCCTTGCGGGGAGGTTTGCTAGTACTACTCGGGAGAATTTAAACTAGTCTGGCAGGGGGTTGGGACCCAAAGTAGTAGGCTCACCGATGAGATAGTTGAGGCAAATATAGAGGTTAAAGCAAGCAAGTCCAGTAGGCAGGCCGGGCAGGGGCAGGACAGGGAGCGTGGAAGGTCTGGTAGGCTAAACTGCATTTACTTTAATGCAAGAAGCCTTACAGGTAAGGCAGATGAGCTCCGAGTATGGATTGTGATATTATGGACATGGGATTGTGATATTATAGCTATTACAGAAACGTGGTTGAGGGATGGGCAGGACTGACAGCTCAATATTCCAGGGTACCGATGCTTCCGGCGTGACAGAGGTGTAGATAAGAGAGGAGGGGGAGTTGCACTATCGATTAGGGAGGACATCATGGCAGTACTTAGAGAGGATATCCCGGGGGGGAACATCCGGCGAGGTCATATGGGTAGAACTTAGAAATGGGTGATCACTTTGATGGGATTATACTATAAGCCCCCCATAGTCAGAGGGAATTGGAGGAGCATATATGCATGGAAATCACAGATAGGTATAGGAATTATAGGGTTGTAATAGTAGGTGATTTTAACTTCCCTAATATTGACTGGGACTGCCTTAGTGCTAAGGGATCAGATGGGGAAGAATTTGTTAAGTGCGTCCATGATGGTTTTCTGAAGCAGTATGTGGATGGCCCTACTAGAGAAGGGGCTACACTTGACCTCCTCTTAGGAAATGAGGCTGGGCAGGTGGTTGATGTGTCAGTGGGGGTGCACTTTGGGACCAGTGACCATAACTATCAGCTTCAAGATAGTTATGGAAAAGGATAGGACTGGTCCTTAAGTTGAAGTCCTAAATTGGGGGAAGGCTAATTTCGATGGCATCAGACAGGAAGTCTCAAAAGTTGATTGGGAGAGGCTGTTTACAGGTAAAGGGACGTCTGGCAAGTGGGATGCTTTTAAAAGTGAGATAGGAAGAGTTCAGGGCCGGCATGTTCCTGTTAGGTTGAAGGGCAAGGCTGGCAAGTTTAGGGAACCTTGGTTATGAGGGATATTGAGGGTCTGGTCAGGACAAAGGAGGCAAACGTCAGGTATAGGCAGCTGGGATCAAACGACTCCCTTGAGGAGTATAAGGGATGTAGGAGTACACTTGAGGAGGAAATTAGGAGGGCGAAAAGGGGCCATGAGATTTCCCTGGCAGATACGATAAAGGAGAATCCTAAAAGATTCTATAAGTATATTAAGAGTAAAAGGGTAGCTAGGGAGAGAGTAGGTCCCCTTAAGGATCAGTGTGGTAATCTATGTGTGGAGCCACAGGAAATGGGCGAGGTCTTAAATGAATACTCCTCATCTGTATTTACCGTGGAGGTGGTCATGGAAGCTAGTGAGTTCAAGGGAGGGAACAGCGATATCCTGCAGCATATCAACATTACAAAGGAGGAGGTGTTGGAGGTTTTGAAGCGCATTAAGGTGATAAATCCCCAGGGCCTGACCAGGTGTATCCTAGGATGCTATGGGAAGGAAGGGAGGAGATTGCTGGGGCCCTGGCAGAGATTTTTGCATCATTAGCCACGGGTGAGGTACCGGAAGACTGGAGGATAGCTAATGTTGTGCCTTTATTTAATAAGGGCAGCAGGGATAAGCCAGGGAACTACAGGCTGGTGAGCCTTAAATCAGTGATGGGAAAGTTATTGGAAGGGATTCTGACAGACAGGATTTATATGCATTTGGAAAGGCAAGGTCAGATTAGGGATAGTCAGCATGGCTTTGTGCGTGGGAAATCATGTCTCACGAATTTGATTTGAGTTTTTTGAGGAGGTGACCAAGAGGATTGACGAGGGCAGGTCAGTGGACGTTATCTACATGGACTTTAGTGAGACCTTTGACAAGGTCCCGCATGGTAGGCTGGTCCGGAAGGTTCGAACACAAGGGATCCAGGGTGAGCTAGCCAATTGGATACAAAATTGGCTTGGTGATAGGAGGCAGAGGGTGGTAGTGGAGGGTTGTTTTTCAGACTGGTGACCAGTGGTGTGCCGCAGGGATCGGTGTAGGTCCCTCTGTTGTTTGTCATATATATTAATGACTTGGATGAGAATGTAGGGGGCATGATTAGTAAGTTTGCAGATGACACCAAAATTGGTGGTACAGTGGACAGTGAAGCAGGTTGTCTAAGGTGACAACAGAACTGGGAAAGTGGGCAAGGGATTAGCAAATGGAATTGAATGCAGACAAGTGCGAAGTGATGCATTTTGGGAAGTTAAACCAGGGCAGGACATATACAGTGAATGGCAGGGCCCTGGGGAGTGTTGTTGAGCAGAGAGACCTTGGGGTGCAAGTACATTGTTCCCTAAAAGTGGCAACACAGGTGGTGAAGGCGGCGTATGGCATGCTTCCCTTCATCGGCCGAGGCACTGAGTACAAGAGTTGGGATGCCACGTTACAGTTGTACATAACGTTGGTTAGGCTGCACTTGGAGGACTGCGTGCAGTTCTGGTCGCCGCACTACAGGAAAGATGTGATTAAGCTAGAGAGGGTGCAGGAAAGATTCACAAGGATGTTGCCTGGTTTGGAGGGCTTGAGTTATAAAGAGAGATTGGTTAGGCTGGGTCTGTTTTCCCTGGGGCGAAGGAGGCTGAGAGGGGACATGATAGAGGTATATAAAATTATGAGAGGCATAGATAGGGTAGATAGCCAGAGTCTATTTCCCATGGTAGGGGTGACTAAAACAAGAGGGCAGAAAATTAAGGTGAGAGGGAGGAGGTTTAAGGGGGATCAAAGAGGTAAATTTTTCACACAAAGAATAGTGGGTATCTGGAATGAGCTGCCAGAGGTGGTGGAGGAGGCAGGAACAGTAGCAACATTTAAGACACATCTGGATAGGTACTTCAATGAGCAAGGCATAGAGGGATATGAAATTAATGCAGGCAGGTGGGATTAGTATAGATAGGCATTATGGTTGGCATGGATGCGGTGGGCCGAAGGGCTGGTTTCTATGCTGCACGATTATGACTATAAAAGTTGCAATTCGGTTTATAGGTTCACATTTTAGAGATTGGGGTTTTAGACCCAGATGATCAGTTGCAGTTCCTTCACAACATGAAAGCAATACTGAAGTCACATGACTTAGGTGACATATGCAAAACTGTTTCCAGATTTTTTAACATTAAGAACTGAAAGATTTCATGATTTTACTGATTTCTCAATAAAGACACAAGGAAGCACAGTACAGTGGGATGTGGGTGCATGTCCATGTAACTAAACTTCCGATCTTTCCTGCATCAGCAAGGGGAAGCCAAACATTGAGTAAATGTCAGGCGTTACCCTACAGAAAAATAGGAGTACCAGGTCCAGGATACTGTCTTACACTTCCTTGGCACATGAGTAGGAGCATCCTCGAAGATGTGATTCATACATAGCACAAGGAAACCCAATCAGTAAACGGAAGAGGCTAAGAATATAAGAAATAGGAGGAGGATTAGGCCATACGGCCCCTCGAGCCTGCTCTGCTATTCAGTAAGATCATGTTTGAACTTACACATCGACTCCACTCTCCAGCCCTATCTCCATATCCCATGATTGCCTTACTGCCAAAAATCTATCAATCTCAGTCTTGAATAAACTCATCAAGTGAGCATCCACAGCCATCTGGGATAGGGAATACCAAAGATTCACAATGCTCCGAGTGAAGAAATGTCTCATTTCAGTCCCAAATGGCTGACCTTTATCCAGAGACTATGATCCCTTGTGCATATGTACATAGGCTGGGAAAATGGAGTTGATGTAGACGTTCAGCGATGAACTTATTGAATGATGGAGCAGGGGCTCGAGGCGCCATCAGGCCTACTCCTGCTTCTATTTCTTATCCTCTTCCTCGTGCCAGGCAGTGGATATAGCCTCTCAGCATTTACCTTATCAAGTCCTCTAATAACTTTATACATTTCAATAGATTATATGCTTCAATGAGATAAGATAGCTTGAAGGGGAGTATTACCATAAAGAAAGGAAGCAATTCTATTCATAACATCTAAAAGCACATGATCTACTCAGCCCTATAGATTGAAGTTAAGTCGTTATTTCCCATATCCCATGGTGGCCCTGCAGACAAATTCACACTGAAAGCTTCAGCTTCATCGACCAATGAAAGCAGCTTTTTATTTTTTTAAAAAGTAAAGAGAGTGGCTTCACGGTTAAATGTAAAGTCATGAATAAAGTTCTAACTACTGAGGAGTGCAGCCAGAGCCAAGTCCACAGCACCACAGGTGGCTCAGCTGCACAGGGGGGTACAGGGAAGACTGGAAGAGCCATAGTGATAGGTGATTCAATAGTCAGGAGAACAGACAGGCCACAGACATGAATCCAGGGTGGTGCATTGCCTCCCTGTTGCCTGGGTCAGGGATGTCACTGAGCGGCTGCAGAGCATCCTGAAGGGGAAGGGTCAACAGCCAGCAGTCGTGGTCCACATCGGAACCAACGACATAGGTAGAAAGAGGGATGTGGTCTTGCAGTCATAATTTAGGGAGCTAGGTGAGAAATTAGCAAGCAGGACCTCATAAGTAGTAATCTCCAGATTACTCCCAGTGCCACGCGCAAGTATTTTTCTTTATTCATTCATGGGATGTGGGCGTCACTGGCCAGGCCAGCATTTATTGCCCATCCCTAATTGCCCTTGAGAAGGTGGTGGTGAGCTGCCTTCTTGAACCGATGCAGTCCATTTGGGGTAGGTATACCCACAGTGCTGTTAGGAAGGGAGTTCCAGGATTTTGACCCAGCGACAGTGAAGGAACGGCTAAATAGTTCCAAGTCAGGATGGTGTGAGACTTGGAGGGGAACTTGCAGGTGATGGTGTTCCCATGTATTTGCTGCCCTTGTCCTTCTAGTTGGTAGAGGTCGCGGGTTTGGAAGATGCTGTCTAAGCAGCCTTGGTACACTGCTGCAGTGCATCTTGTAGATGGTACACACTGCTGCCACTGTGCGTTGGTGGTGGAGGGAGTGAATGTTTGTAGATGGTGTGCCAATCAAGCGGGCTGCTTTGTCCTGGATGGTGTCGAGCTTCTTGAGAGTTGTTGGAGCTGCACCCATACAGGCAAGTGGAGAGTATTCCATCACACTCCTGACTTGTGCCTTGTAGATGGTGGACAGGCTTTGGGGAGTCAGGAGGCGAGTTACTCGCCTCAGGATTCCTAGCCTCTGACCTGCTCTTGTAGCCACGGTACTTATATGGCTACTCCAGTTCAGTTTCTGGTCAACGGTAGCCCCTAGGATGTTGATAGTGGGGGATTCAGCGATGGTAATGCTGTTGAATGTCAAGGGGAGATGGTTAGATTCTCTCTTGTTGGAGATGGTCATTGAAACAGAAGGATAAGACAGATAAATGCGTGGCTGGAAAGATGGTGCAGGAGGGAGGGCTTTAGATGCCTGGGACATTGGGACCGGCTCTGGGGGAAGATGGGACCTGTACAGGCCAGAAAGGTTGCACCTGAACAGAGCCGGGACTGAGTGCTTTGCGGGATGTTTTGCTAGTGCTGTTGGGGAAGGTTTAAACTAGTTTGGCAGGGGGATGGGGACCTACGGGTAGACTCAGTTGGGACAAAATCAGAACCGAAAATGGAAGGCAGAAAATGAATAGATAAGTCCGGAAGACAGAGGGAACAAATGTTAGAAAATAAAAGAGAGTTTGGCAGTGCTCAAGGGTATCTATTTAAATGCAAGGAGCATAGCAAATTACAGTGGCGCAGTGGTTAGCACCGCAGCCTCACAGCTCCAGGGACCCGGGTTCGATTCCGGGTACTGCCTGTGTGGAGTTTGCAAGTTCTCCCTGTGTCTGCGTGGGTTTTCTCCGGGTGCTCCGGTTTCCTCCCACAAGCCAAAAGACTTGCAGGTTGATAGGTAAATTGGCCATTATAAATTGTCACTAGTATAGGTAGGTGGTAGGGAAATATAGGGACAGGTGGGGATGTTTGGTAGGAATATGGGATTAGTGTAGGATTAGTATAAATGGGTGGTTGATGTTCGGCACAGACTCGGTGGGCCGAAGGGCCTGTTTCAGTGCTGTATCTCTAATCTAAAATCTAAATAAAGCAGATGTGCTGAGGTCACAGACAGATACGTGGCAACATATCATAGCTGTAACAGAAACATGGCTTAGGGAGGGACAGGAACAGCAGCTCAACGTTCATGGTTACAGGGTTTTCAGGCACGATAGGGAGTGGGGTAAGAAAGGAGGGGGAGTGGCATTTTTGGCCAAGGAAACTATTACTGCTGTGAGGAGGGATGATATGTTGGAAGGTTCATTAAATGAGGCCACATGGATTGAGCTAAGGAACAAAAAAGAGGCAATCACACTGCTGGCAGTGTACTATAGACTTCCAAACCGTCAGAGGGAGATAGAAGAGCAGATATGTAGGCAAACCTCTGAGAAGTGCAAGAACAATAGGGCAGTAATAGTAGGGGATTTTAACTACCCTAATATTAACTGGGATAGTTTTAATGTGAAAGGAATTGAGGGAGCAGAATTCTTGAGGTGCATTCAGAACTTTTTTGCCCAGTATGCAGCAAGTCCAACAAGAGAGCGCGCAGTTTTAGACTTGGCTTTAGGAAATGAAGATGGGCAGGTGAAAGGGGTGGCAGTGGGACAGCATTTTGGTGGTCGTGATCATAATTCAGTCAGTTTTAACATAATTATGGAAAAGGACAGAGATAGAACAGGAGTTAGAGTTCTCAATTAGGGCAAAGCCAATTTTACTAAACTGAGTAGTGATTTAGCAAAAGTGGACTGGAAACAGCTAATTGAAGGTCAATCAGTGTCAGAGCAGTGGGAAGCATTCAAAGGGGAGATTCAAGGGGTTCAGAGTAAAAATGTTCCCACAAAGAAAAAGGGTGAGATGGCCAAATCTAAAGCCCCATTGATATCAAGGAGCCTACAGGGTAAGATAAGATAGAAAAGGAAAGCTTATGTCCGACACCAAGAACTCAATACTACAGAAAGCCGAGAGGAATATAGAAAGTGAAGGGATGAAATCAAAAAGGAAACTAGGAAAGCAAATAGGGAGCATGAAAGAATATTGGCAAGCAAAATCAAAATGAACCCAAAGATGTTTAATCAATACATTAAGAGTAAGAGGATAACTAAGGAGAGAGCAGGGCTCATAAAAGACCAAAAAGGTAACCTATGTGTCGGGGCAGAAGATGTGGTATGGTTATTAATGAACACTTTGCTTCTGTCTTCACAAAAGAGGGGGACGATGCAGATATTGTAGTTAAGGAGGAGGAGTGTGAATTATTGGATGTGATAAACATAGGGAGAGAGAAAGTATTAATGGGATTAGTATCCTTGAAAGTTGATAAATCACCAGGGCCAGATGAAATGTACCCTAGGCTGTTTAGAAAAAGCAAGAGAGGAAATAGCAGAAGTCCTGACCATCATTTTCCAGTCCTCACTGGATGCAGGTGTGGTGCCAGAGGATTGGAGAACTGCTAATGTTGTATGTCTGTTTAAAAAGAGAGCGAAGGATAGACAGAATAATTACAGGCCAGTCAGTCTAACCTCAGTAGGCGACAAATTATTGGAATCTATTCTGAGTGACAGGATAAACTGTCACTTCGAAAGGCACAGGTCAATCAAGGATAGTCAACGTGGATTTATTAAGGGAAGATCTTGTTTGACCAATTTGATCGAAGCTTTTGAAAAAGTAACAAGGTAGATGAGGGTAGTGCAGTTGATGCGGTCTACATGGATTTTAGCTAGGCTTTTGACAAGGTTGCACATGGCAGATTGGTTAAAAAAAATAAAATCCCATGGGATCCAGGGAAAGGCAGCAAGGTGGATACAAAATTGGCTCAGTGGCAGGAAACAAAGGGTAACTGCTGATAGGTGTTTTAGCAATTGGAGGGCTGTTTCCAGTGGTGTTCCGCAGGACTCAGTACTGGGTCCCCTGCTTTTTCTGGTATATATTAACGATTTGGACATAAATGTAGGGAGCATGATCAAGAGGTCTGCAGACGACACAAAGATTGGCCGTGTGATAGATAGCGAGGAGGATAGCTGTAGGAAGATACTGATGGTCTGGTCAGATGGGCAGAAAAGTGGCAAATGGAATTCAGCATGGAGAAGTGTGAGGTGGTGCATTTGGGGAAGTCAAATAAGGCAAAGGAATACACGATTAACGGGAAAGAACTGAGAAATGTAGAGGAAGTGAGGGACCTTGGAGTAAATGTCCACAGATCCCTGAAGGTAGCAGGACAGGTCAATAAAGTGGTTAAGAAGGCAAATGGAATCCTTTCCTTTATTAGCTGAGGTATAGAATCCAAGAGCAGGGAGGTTATGCTGGAACTGTATAACTCATTGGTTAGGCCACAACTTGAGTACTGTGTGCAGCTCTGGTCACCTCATTACAGAAAGGATGTAATTGCACTAGAGAGGGTACAGAGGAGATTTACGAGGATGTTGCCAGGTCTGGAAAAATGCAGCTATGGAGATAAGATTGGATAGGCTGGGGTTGCTCTCCTTGGAACAGAGAAGGCTGAGGGGAGATCTTATTGAAATGTACAAAATTCTGAGGGGCCTGGATAGAGTGGAGGTGAAGGGTTTATTCACCTTAGTAGAGAGGTCAGTGACAAGGGGGCATAGATTTAAAGTGATTGGTAGAACAATTAGAGGGAAGATGAGGAAAATATTTTTCACCCAGAGGGTGGTGGGGGTCTGGAACTCACTGCCTGCAAGGGTAGTTGAGGCAGAAACCCTCAACTCATTCAAAAGGAGTCTGGATATGCACCTCAAGTGCCGTAATCTGCATGGCTACGGATCAAATGCTGGAAGGTGGGATGAGAATAGGTGAATCGTTTTTCGGCCGGCACAGACACGATGGGCCAAGTGGTCTCTTTCTGTGCCTTAAATTTTCTATGATTCTATGAATTGCTCCTTAGTCCCAATGTTACAAAAATAAATATCTTTGTCTATCTCCCCGTTACTGTGTCCTGTGCTTCAAAATTATTGGTTTGCATCACACTGTGAGCAGACATTTATTCCCTAATACATTCTTCAAGTTCAGGTTTTCACTGCAGTGGAATTTCATATATTTGTATCAAGGGAAATACACAAAGTGGATACTTCCAAGGGTGCAGAGACCAGGAACAAACAAAGTGTTTAAGAAGCTCACAAATGTGTGTGTGTGTGTAGACATCTATTCACAGAACATAATTATGTGAAACAAAAAGAAAAATACTGCTGGAAATCTGAAATAAAAACAGAAAACCTTATCAATACTCAGCCAATCAGGCAGCATCTGTGGATGAGGAAGATAGGATTAGTGTTTCAGGTCTGAACAAAGGTCATTGACCTGAAAAGTTAACCCTACCTTCCTCTCTGCAGAGACTGCCTAACCTGTTGAGTGTTCACAGCATTTTCTGTTTTTATTATATGAAACTTTAGCACAATGCACTTTCCTTTTAATAACTAAGTTTGTTAATGAGCATACACTGCTGAAGTGAGGAGAGAGAAAAATACAAGAAAATAAATAAAACAGCAAGTTATCAAGCTGTTAAAAACTTTGTTTAAAGATTATTTTTTAAATTCCTTCCTCCGTTCAAAAATTTGCCTGGCAAATGTAAACTGAAATCTTTGCTGTCTGTGTAAAATTAACAACAGGCCTCATTGGAAATTGATGCTGAATAATGACAAATCAATGAAGACCAAACTAATGCCAGTGAAAGCATTCTTGTTTTAGCAATATCAGGTTAAACACTAAATCCCAAAATAGTTCTGCTTGTAACATTTTCTCGAAGAGCTATCTATTCACCATTAGCAAGCTGCAATATTTTATAGTTGCTTCAATTTCTTATCAAACTTCTCAAACACCTATATTACCAGTCATTTCTTACCCATCTGGCAAGTCATTATCAAACAAACGACTGCAATCCACCACAGGACCTCCACTGCCTATCCGATCTCTAGACTGAAGGCTTACTGTCAATAGATAAATAAGAAGTCAAGTCAGTCAATTAATTTTTGTACATTTTCCTTTTAATTAGAAACACAAGAAAAAATAAATTAGATAAATACATTAACAAATAAGCAGATTTTCTCTCTTCTTCTGGTTTCCCTGTGCCAAATGCCATTCTTCAACCAAGAAGAACATAGCAACAGGAGTAGACCATTCAGCCCTTCAAGCCTGTTTTGCCATTCAACCACATTATGGCGATTCTGTACCTCAACTCCACTGACTTCTTCGTTGCATATCCCTTGATACACCGACCTAACAAAAATCTATCAATCCAATGCTTGAAAATTTCAACTGACCCAGGATCCACAGCATTTTGGGGGAAGGTATTCCAGATTCCAACTACCCTGTGTGTCAAAAATTCTTACTGATTTCACTTTTAAATGGCCTGGCTCTAATTTTATGATTATGCCCTCTTGTTCTGCATTCCCCTGGCAAATGTCCTGCATTCAGCCTTTGTAGCAATCTTCAGTTGTTGAGCATTCCAGATTGATTCGCCCTCAGATTTATTTCCATCTGCAGGCAATCATTTTGCCTTCTCTTGTTGAGAGATACCTCTCACCAAGCGATATCAGATCATCACTACCTGGTGATCGCATGCACAAATGTCAATCCTGTGACTCAACATTATAATACAGTAGAAAAGTGCAATATGCCTCTACACAATTCAGCACTTAATTATTTCAGTGCTAAATATCCCAACAATTGCTTTTGGCTTAAGAAATTTTTTTTATACATACCTACTATCTGCCCCCTTACTGTATCATTGTCATTAGGGCTCAGTTTGCATAGATCCAATCTCTGGTCTGTGGAAAATGAAATTTTTTCATTATCAGTTTTCTCTTAGATATATTCAGCATTGTCACATGAGATTCAGACACTAAAGAAGCTTTTGCAGAATTTAACATATTATGGTCGTCTACAATCTGATGACTTTTAACAGATGAGAAGCTCCTGTATTGAACATAATAGGAGCAGGAGGCGGCCATTCTGCCCTTCGATCCTGCTCTGCCATTCAATATCATGGCTGATCATCTATCTCAATTCCACTTTCCTGCACTATCCCCATATCCATTGATTTTCTTAGTATCCAAAGATCTATTTATCTGTTTTAAATATACTCAATGACTGAGCATCCACAGCCTTCTGGGATAGAGAATTTCAAAGATTCACAATCCTTTGAGTGAAAACATTTCTTCTCATCTCAGTCCTAAATAGCCATTCTGTTATTGAGACCGTGGCGCCTCGTTCTAGACTCCCCAGGCAGGGGAAACATCCTCCCAGCATCTAGCCTGTCAAACCCCTTAAGAATTTTATGCTTCAATGAGATCATCTCTCACTCTTCTAATTGAAAAGCAACTGGTTAGCATTGTAATTGCTTAATTACAAAACTACATCTGGTCATTCTCTTGCATAGGATAAATATAGTACTCTGTTTAAAATTAACCAGCATTCCTGAATATAGGTCATTCATTATAGTCACTAGATGAGACCTCTGTGCTGTCTTGTGCTATCCAGTCTTGAACACCTAGCTATACTAAGAATTTTTCCCATACCAACTATTTTTATGCTCCCTCCGAATGAGATGGCTAATTCAATTAAAAGGGAACCTATAAATTCTGGACACCACACTTTAGGAAGGATGTGAAGGCTCTGGAGGAGGGTTCAGAACAGATTTAATAGTATAGTCCCATGGATGAGAGATTACAGTTTTGTTGACAGACTGGAGAAGCTGGGGTCGTTCTCCTGAGAGTAGCAAGCGCTAAGAAATTTGATAAAGGTGTTTAAAATCATGAAGGATTTAGATAGAGTAAATAAAGGGATTTTGTTTCCAATGGCTGAAGGATCGATAACCAGAGGTTACAGATTTAAGGTGGTTGGCAAAAGAACCAGAGCAAACATGAGGAAATATTTAATTACTCAATGAGTGATTCGGATTTTGAATGCACTGCCGAATAGGATGGTGGATACAGATTGAATAGTAGCCTTCAAAAGGGGAACTGGATAAATACTTGAAAGAGAAAAAAATGCTCAATATACAGAAAGAGCTGAGGAATGGAACTAAATGGATTGCTGCTCGAAACAGATTCGATGGGCCAAATGGCCTCCTTCTGTCCTGTACTATTCTATGATTCTATGAATCACAGTCAACTAGTGCTGTGAATCCATATGCACTTGATTAAGCTTTAGTCAAACTCATTTTACATAGAACCAGGCCAGATTATCATCCTATTAATCTGGACTAAATTGAAACTTGATAGAAGTTAGTTTATATGTAGGCAATATACTGCAATAGTAAATCAGGAAAAGGAATAGAAAAATTTGAGAAAAAAAACTTGCATTTATAGTCTGTCAATCTCAGGACATCCCAAAGCACCTTACAGACAATTCTATACTTTTGAAGTGTAGCTACTGTTGTAATGTAGGAAACGAGGCAGGCAATTTACTCACAGCAAGGTCCCACAACCAGAAAAGGTAATACTAATCAGATAATCTGTTTTTTTCATCTGTTGATTGAGAGATAAACATTGGCCAGGGCACCAGTGACCACACCACCTCCTTCAAAATAGTGCCACGGGATCTTTTACATACACCTATGAAAGTGTAGCATTCCCTCAGTAATACACTGGAATATCAGCCAAGAATCTGTGCTCAACCACCATGAACTCTCAAACTACTGAATGAGAGGCAAGGGTGCTCCCCACTGAGCCACAGCTGACACCATATGTTATGCATTAAATTAAGCATTCTGTAGTCTCTAACAGGGGCTAACTTTTAACTTCATGCAATAACTCCTTTGAACTTCAGTGATTATAATAGGTGCATAACTACAATTAAATATACTTCAAACAGAAAAACCATGATTTCACAAACTTATTTCAAATTTGGAGTGAATCGTCTGGTGACTACAATATATTAGTACAGTAAACATTACTTAATTGAGAGGGGAAGAGAGAAAAGTAAAAAAATATACAAAAGTAGTGGAGCAACATGCACCAATGATGTGCCACCGGAAGGAAGGGGACAAAAAAAACTCTCAGAAAGAACTCCACCCCATTCACCCTCCGCCTCCACAACCCTTGCAACATGCCACAGACTACTTCCACATCTCCTAGTGGGTAGTTCAGAGCAGCATTTGCAGAAACCTGGGAGCAGCCTACAATTGACAACTCACTCAGGAAGACCAGGAGAGAAAGTAGGTAAGGGTGGAGTTTTCCACATATAAAACACAGACAAAGCATTCAGGGACTTTGTCATAGTTTGAACTTCAATATTAATGACATTTCAAACACAACAATAAGGTCCTTGGTTTCCATGCGTGTACTATGGAGTTACTAATGCAAGCAAATGCAGCATTCCTTTGAACAATGGGTGTTCTTAAATGCAAAGTTGCTCATGCCCATGAACCTTGCAATTTAAAAATCAGCCTCTTGACCAATTCTTCACAAATATTTGGTAATAACATGAGAACTTAATCAATCATTCTATTTCAGTTAAAAAAAATTCTGGGGGTGGGGGTGGGTTAATAGGGTAAGTCATTGGGTATAGCACCACCTTGACAAGTCAACCTTTTGAAACCCTGAAGCAGATGGAAGAAGGGAAGAAGAGGAGTACAGATTAATCAACCTGAATTCAGTTTTGAAATTTAACAGTATGAATCCATCCATTTACCACCCCACCCCCACCCCCCATTTCCTTCCATTCATTCTTGCTGGACACTAGTACTCAAAGTTGCTGCTTTTTAAAAAAAAAACTTTATATTTCAATGTGGAGAGCAAATTTAAGCTAATGAGCAATCCAAGAGTGCCAGAGAAACAAATTGTTCACATTACTTATGTCTCTCAACCTGCACGGTGTTGCAAGGGTGAAATTCAGCTCAATGTTTGTGCGCGAGTAGGGGTTCTCCATAAGCAGAAAATCAGTTTGTGGTTGCTTTTCGCAATGATCATGGCTTTCCAATTAAAACAGGTCAGTTGAGAGGTATGACATTGAAGAAGATTTGAAAAAAGACATTATCTAGATCACTATCAAATTTATTCTTAGGTTTTAAACTGTTTATACTCACAACCGGTATCTTTAAGGCGATTGATGGCATTGGAAAGGAGTCGAACACAGCCAAGGAAGCCTGCGCCCTGTTTTTTGTGGATTTTCTTGTGATTCCAAACGCTGATCGTTATAGAATCTGATCTCCCAATATATCTGGAAACAATATAAGTGGTACCAGAATCAGATCAACCATTCATATAGCATTCGACTTAAATAATTTTGTTCAAAGCTGACGTCAAAAGGAAAACAAACAAATGACTCCTATTACTTTCTGCTTTTTCCTCATCTCCAACTTTTGGTTTCACTATACCACAAACCACCCAAGACAGCAGGCAGGTAACGTAACCCCAGTCCTCTATAGGAAAACAGATATAGCAGGCCATTCAGCCCTTCAATTCTGTTCTGGCAATCAATGAGATCATGACCGATTTGTATCCCAACTCCATCCACCTGTCTTGGCTCTTTATCCCTTAATGCCATCAGCTAGTGAAAAATCTATCTGTCTCAAATTTAAAATTGAGCTAGCATCTACTGCTTTTTTGTGGAGGAGAGTTCCACATTTCAACACCTTGTGCGTGAAGAATTGTTTTCTAACTTCCCTCCTGAATGGCCTGGCTCTGATTTTAAGGTGATACCTCTTGTCCTAAACTCCCTCAGCAGTGGAAAAGTTTCTCCCAATCAAGGCCTCAATCAAATCACCAGATAAACTTCTATATTCCAGGGAACATAATCCTAATTGGTGTAATCTCTCCTCATAATTTAACCATTGCAGCCCTGGTGAGTTTGAGCTGTACTCCTCCCAAGACCAATATTTCCTCTCTAAAGTGCAATGCCCAAAATTGTACACAGTACTCTGGATGTAGTCCAACCAGGACTTTGTATTGCTGTAGCACCAATGCTGAGCGGTACAGTAGAATATTATCACACGTAAAGAACTATAACTTTGTTTTTTTTTTTGCCATTTTCCCCACCTCATCTGCTTCCTCTCCCAAACTCATCAAATCTTGCTCTGGCACAGTTAAATGGTGCCCAAAAGGCCATTCTTTCTGGAGCATGATAGTGAATGGTGGCTATTTAACAGCGGGCAGAATCACAGCCAAGTCTGGTTCTACCCCATCCTCAGTCAACACTGAAACACATGCACTATCTGAAAGGATGTCACTGGATAGCAATCAGAAACAGAAACTCTGACTGATTTTCCTCTCCACACCCTAAGGGTATGCAGGACAACTGCAACACGATCTGAGATCAACTATGAACAGACCAGGAATCAAATCTGGACTCGTATCCTCATTTATATGCTGATTTATTGAGGGAATCTATTTTCTTCCCTTTTCCTGTAATAGATTGACTAGACATTTTTCCCAATGCCACTTCAATAAATAAAACTGCTTCAATAGTTAATGTTACTAACAAGGATAGATGAAACTGTTTTGGATGCAACCAATATACTTGGTTGCATGCAATGGTTTTAATTGGAATGACTATCACAACTACTACTTTCAATGGGAAGATTCAGAGCAAAGAAACAGTACACAAATGTTGTGTCTCTGTACTAAGCCTCAGAAACAATGCAAAGGTATCAGTCACTGCTCCACAAGAGCTTTAAAAACATTTTTAAATGCAGAGGATTTTTTTTTTTTTACAGGAGTACAGAAATCCACTGCTGTGCCTTACTTTGCATATTATAGAATCATAGAATGATACAGTACAGGAGGGGACTGTTCAGCTCATTGTGCCATTGCTGGCTATTTGAAAGAGTTATCCAATTAGTCCTATTCCTCGGCCCTTTTCCCATAGCCCTGCAAATTACTCCCCTTCAAGTATATATCCAATTCCCTTTTGCAAGTTATATTAAATATATTAGATTTACAATTAAATATATACAGGTTGACTAAAACCTCAAAATTTCCTGAATAATCTAATCTAATTCTGAAATAAGGGATGGTCCATCTTGTCAGATGCCGCATGAATAAATAAAGCCTGAGCAGTTTAGAACCGTTATCTAAATCCCAAGTTTAAATTGCAATTTTCTATAGCATTCTGCATTATCCGGTATATTTTACAATACATACAATTTACATATGTAGTAATAGCTAGCTGTGAATTCCAAAACTGCAATTCAAAGATTCTGATGTCAAACAGTCAAGTCAGATGCCTAAATCTAAATTACTCACTGAATTAACTCACTGACAGCTGTTTTTGTACACAGTGGGCTAGATTTCGACCTCACGACTGACCCCGAAAAAAGATGCCCACCAAGATCAAGTGGTGTGGATTTCCCCTTTCTCTACGTCAGTTGGAATCTGGCACCAAGTCAAGGGGATCTCCAGGCGTCCAGCAATAGTGATGTCACCAAGCAGGGTTAAGCAGCCAATCACATGGAAGCATTCTCAGAGACAGCAAACCGGGAAGTAGAAACTGAATTCCTAACTGTACAACTTGAAGTTGTACAGTTAGTGAAATAAATGATTGGGTCATTTACATGAGATTAAGTTAGAAGCTAAAATATCAAATAAATTTTAAACATCTTTTTAAAAATGTAGAACTTATCATAATGGAGAAATTTGACATTCAACAAATATAAAATTCCTCTTTCAGGGCCAGTGAGGCTTTTCAGCGGTAATTATGAACTTAAAACATTGTTAAAAAGCCAGTTACACCTAATTCAACAAGGTGTAACTTCAAGGGTTTTTACAGTGAGACTAACAGTGTAAGAATGGAAGCTCTTGTCAGTTCAATGATTTTGAATTGATTGCATTCTGGGGGTTCTCAACATCGCACCCTCTGGAGAAGTGCAGAATCACTAACAGCAACTTTCACATTTAACTAAGCATGTATGAACTCCAGAAGT
This sequence comes from Heterodontus francisci, assembly GCF_036365525.1. NCBI lineage: Eukaryota > Metazoa > Chordata > Chondrichthyes > Heterodontiformes > Heterodontidae > Heterodontus > Heterodontus francisci. The sequence continues at coordinate 66,905,842 of NC_090396.1, forward strand.
TGCTGTCAGTTTCAGAGAAGTAATGATGCCAAAGACAGTTTCCCGTCATTACTACAGCAAAAATCTAGGCCAGTGTATACTAAATGGTTTATTTCAAGCAGTAATAAAGCTGATTGAGGTATATGATCTGAAGGTTAAAAGACAACCCAGAGAGGTATTGCATTATGCATTTATTGAAATATTATGTGGGAATGACTTTATTTAAAAGAATGTACAAGTTACTAATCTTTGCAGGAATTCTTCCTTTCAGAGTCTCAACAGTGAATGCTACACATTAATAGTAAAATCCTGAGATGATAAATTCTATTAGAGCAATTACATCTGTTATTGGAAGCCCATTCACAATGAATAGAAATTGAAGTTGAACTCAGCACAAATAAAACTAAGGTACCATATAGCACCAAAATAGGAAGGATTTATACAATGAACATGAATATATTTCACCTTCGTTACTTTTGCTATTGAGGCATTTCTTTTTAATCATGGTTTCAATGAGCAAAACCAAACACCGAATCATGTCTGATAAATACCCAGTATTTTTCTTTAAATCAACAATATATTGCAGTGCCTTCAATTGCATAAAATATCTGTCTTAAACACCACTTTACGAAGGTGCCTCACATTTATTGGCGGCAACTTTATTCCTGGGGCTACTGTTTGGTTAGATAGTACAAAACTGGGAATGAAATCTGTAGGACTGGAAAGAATTTTCAACTTTCTTGTAAAACAAATTACATATAAAGAGTAAGGTGGGCATTTATTAATATGAATTAACCGATATTCCTAATGTCATAAAAAGTGAACTATCTGCACCATTACTGACTTCTCTTAAGTCACTTTGCTACAAAATCCTGTATACTTCAGAACTAGCATCTGGAGGAAACAACATATTTTGGTAGAAACACTCCCACTTCTTAAAATACATTCTGACGTTCTATTATGAAATAACAAAAGCAAAATCTTTCCCATTCAGTACCATTTTTTTAAATTCAATTCCCCCCCTTGCACCCTGGGGGTAGGGGGCATTGCAACATTATTAATAATATAGTCATTGTAACAGAACTTCATGTCATCAGCATTCAATTACCTTTTTTTTTTATAGCATTTAGGATTAGATAAAAATTCAGCGGAATAATACTCCCTTCCGAACTCTGCGAATGGTGAGATAAACTATCAGTTAATGTAACATTACCCTGAGTTTCTCCTCCTCCCCAACAAATTTAAAGATAATGGATTTCCAGGAAACATCAGCCATTTTTAGAAACTATGGTTAAAGATTCACTTAGTTTTGTATACTGTACTTTTCACCCAGTGTACTTTTACGGTAAAAGTTTAAAGATATTTACAGAAGACTATCATACTTACAATTATTGGGATGATGTCAGTTCAATTTGCTGACATCCTTTCAATTGGAACTGATAAATAATAGTGCATGAAGCGTTCAATATTTCCATACGAAATGATCAGCAGAATAAAATAGTAAGGTGGGCTGTTCTTTTGCTAACATTTAAGTGATCAAAAGATCAGGGTCTTCTGACACAATGTACTGGAGTACCAGTTACAAGCAAAGGCCAGGCACATCCACAGCAGGGTAGAGTGATAGAGCACAGAAAGCAGCCATTTGGTCCATCATGCCTCAGCGGTTCTTTGCTAGAGTTATCCAATTAATCCCACTCCTCTGCTCCTTCCCAGTAGCTCCAATTTATTTTCCCTTCAAGTATTTTGAATGTTATATTAAATCTGCTTCCACCATCTTTTAAGACAGTACATTTCAGATCATAATAACTTGCTGTCTAAAAGAATGCTTCATGTCACCTTTTTTTTTTTTACTAATCACATAAATCTGGGTCCTCTGGTTATTAATCCTTCTGCCACTGGAAACAGTTTCTCCTTATTTACTCTATCAAAACCACTAATTATTTTGAACACTCCTATCAAATCTCTTGATTCTTCTCTGCTCTAAGAACAGCAACCCCAGCTTAGAACATAGAACATAGAACATACAGCACAGAACAGGCCCTTCGGCCCACAATGTTGTGCCGATCCTTTGTCCTCTGTCAAGGACAATTTAATCTATACCCCATCATTCTCCTTTATCCATATACCTATCCAAAAGCCTTTTGAAAGTCCCTAAAGTTTCTGACTCAACAACTTCCCCGGGCAAGGCATTCCATGCCTCGACCACTCTCTGGGTAAAGAACCTTCCCCTGACATCCCCCTTATATCTCCCACCCTTCACCTTAAATTTATGACCCCTTGTAACGCTTTGCTCCACCCGGGGAAAAAGTTTCTGACTGTCTACCCTATCTATTCCCCTGATCATCTTATAAACCTCTATCATGTCACCCCTCATCCTTCTCCTTTCTAATGAGAAGAGGCCTAGAATGTTCAGCCTTTCCTCGTAAGACTTATTCTCCATTCCAGGCAACATCCTGGTAAATCTCCTCTGCACCCTCTCCAAGGCTTCCACATCCTTCCTAAAATGAGGCGACCAGAACTGCACACAGTACTCCAAATGAGGCCTTACCAAGGTCCTGTACAGCTGCATCATCACCTCACGGCTCTTAAATTCAATCCCTCTGCTAATGAACGCTAACACCCCATATGCCTTCTTCACAGCCCTATCCACTTGAGTTGCAACTTTCAATGATCTATGCACATAGACCCCAAGGTCTCTCTGCTCCTCCACATGCCCAAGAACCCTACCGTTAACCCAGTATTTTGCATTCATGTTTGTCCTTCCAAAATGGACGACCTCACACTTTTCAGGGTTAAACTCCATCTGCCACTTTTCAGCCCAGCACTGCAACCTATCCAAGTCCCTTTGCAGACGACAATAGCCCTCCTCGGTATCCACAACTCCACCAACCTTTGTATCATCTGCAAATTTACTGACCCACCCTTCGACTTCCTCATCCAAGTCGTTAATAAAAATCACAAACAGGAGAGGACCCAGAACTGATCCCTGCGGCACGCCACTGGTAACTGGGCTCCAGGCTGAGTATTTACCATCTAAGACCACTCTCTGCCTTCTATCAGTTAGCCAATTCTTAATCCAATTGGCCACATTCCCCACTATCCCATGCCTCCTGACTTTCTCCATAAGTCTACCATGGGGGACCTTATCAAATGCCTTACTAAAATCCATGTACACCACATCCACTGGTTTACCCTCATCCACTTGCTTGGTCACCTGCTCAAAGAATTCAATCAGGCTTGTGAGGCAAGACCTACCCCTCACAAAACCGTGCTGACTGTCCCGAATCAAGCAGTGTCTTTCCAGATGCTCAGAAATCCTATCCCTCAGCACCTTTTCCATCAACTTGCCTACCACTGAAGTAAGACTAACTGGCCTGTAATTCCCAGGGTTGTTCCTATTCCCTTTCTTGAACAGGGGCACAACATTTGCCACCCTCCAATCACCTGGTACCACCCCCGTCAGCAGAGAAGATGAAAAGATCATTGCCAGCGGCTCTGCAATTTCATCCCTTGCTTCCCATAACATCCTTGGATATACCCCGTCAGGCCCGGGAGACTTGTCTATCTTCAAGTTATTCAAAAACCCCAACACATCTTCCCTCCTAACGAGCACTTCCTCGAGCTTACCAGTCTGCTTCCCACCGTCCTCTTCAGTAATACACCCCTTCTCATTCGTAAATACCGAAGAGAAGTACTCATTCAAAACCTCACTTATCTCTTCCGGCTCAACACACAGTCTCCCGCTATTGTCCTTGACCGGACCTACGGTCCCCCAGTCATCCTCATATTTCTGACATACGCGTAAAAGGCCTTGGGGTTTTCTTTTATCCTACCCGCCAAGCATTTTTCATGCCCTCTCTTAGCTCTCCTAATCCCTTTCTTCAGATCCTTCCTGGCCATCTTGTATCCCTCCAGAGCTATGCCTGTGCCCTTTTTCCTCAACTTTATATACGCATCCTTCTTCTTCCTAACAAGACTCTCAACCTCTCTTGTCAACCACGGTTCCCTCACATGACCATCCCTTCCCTGTCTGACAGGGACATGCTTATCAATGGCCCCTACTATCTGCTCCTTGAAAAAGTTCCACATTTCGACCGTGCCCTTCCCTGCCAGCATATGCTCCCAACTTATGCTCCTCAGTTCCTGCCTGACAGCATCATATCTACCCTTCCCCCAATTGTAAACCTTGCCCTGTTGCACATACCTATCCCTCTCCATTACCACAGTGAATGCTACAGAATTGTGATCACTATCTCCAAAGTGCTCGCCCACCAACAGCTCTATCACTTGCCCTGGTTCATTACCTAGTACCAAATCCAATATTGCCTCCCCTCTGGTCGGGCAGTCTACATACTGAGTCAGAAAAGCTTCCTGGACATACTGCACAAACACTACCCCATCCAAACTATTCGATCTAAAGAGTTGCCAATCAATATTTGGGAAGTTGAAATCCCCCATAATTACTACCCTGTGACTTCTGCTCCTTTCCAAAATCTGTTTCCCAATCTGCTCTTCCACCTCCCTGCTGCTATTGGGGGGCCTATAGAAAACTCCCATCAAGGTGACTGCTCCTTTCCTGTTCCTGACCTCAACCCACAGTGCCTCAGTCGGCAGATCCTCCTCGAAAATTCTTTCAGCAGTTGTTACACTATTTCTAACTAACAATGCCACCCCCCCACCTCTTTTACCACCATTCCTAATCTTATGAAAACATCTATAACCAGGTACCTCCAAAAACCATTCCTCCCCCTCACCTATCCACGTTTCAGTGATGGCCACAACATCGTAGTCCCAAGTGCCCATCCACGCCTTCAATTCACTCACCTTATTCCTGATGCTTCTTGCGTTGAAGTATACGCACTTTAACCCTTCTCCGTGCCCATCTGTCCTCTGTGACAGTGCTACCTTCCCCAATACCTCACTACACTCTTTGTCTTTCTGAGTGGACCCACTGGTCCCTGGATTACAAGTCCGGTTCCCATCCCCCTCCCAAACTAGTTTAAACCCTCCCGAACAGTACTAGCAAACCTCCCTCCCAGGATATTGGTGCCCCTCTGGTTCAGATGCAGCCCGTCCTGTTTGAACAGGTCCCATCTTCCCCAGAATGCAGTCCAATTATCCAAGAACTGGAAGCCCTCCCTCCTACACCATTCCTGCAGCCACGTGTTCAGCTGTGCTCTCTCCCTATTCCTAGCCTCACTATCACGTGGCGCCGGCAACAAACCAGAGATAACAACTCTGTCCGTCCGAGCTTTCAGCTTCCAGCCTAACTCCCTAAACTCACTTCTAACATCTGTGCCACCCTTCCTTCCTACGTCGTTGGTGCCAATGTGCACCACGACCTCTGGCTGCTCCCCCTCCCCTTTAAGGATCCTGAAGACGCGATCACAAACATCACGGACCCTGGCACCAGGGAGGCAACAAACCATCCGTGCGTCTCGCCTGCGCCCACAGAACCGCCTGTCCGTACTCCTCACCATCGAGTCCCCGATGACTAGTGCTCTCCCATTCTCCCTCCTTCCCTTCTGAGCCACAGTGCAGGACCCCGTGCCAGAGGCCCGGTCACTGCAGCCTGCCCCCGATAGGCCGTCCCCCCCAACAGTATCTAAAACTGTATACTTGTTGTTGAGGGGAACGACCACAGGAGATCCCTGCACTGACCTCTTCCCACCTCTAACTGTTACCCAGCTGCCTTTGATTTGTGGAGTAACGACCTCCGTGTAGCTTCTATCTATCAACCCCTCAGCTTCCCGAATGATCCTCAGTTCATCCAGCTCCAGCTCCAATTCCCTAACACGGTCTGATAGGAGCTGGAGACGGATGCACTTCCAGCAGGTGAAGTCGGCAGAAGTCAGCTTCTCCAGTCTCCCCACATAACTGAAACCTCTCATCCCTGATACTATTCTAGTTAATCTCTTCTGCACTCTCTTCAAGGTCTCGTCATCCTTCCTGAACTATAGTGCCCAGAACGGAACACAATACTCAGGCTGAGGTCTAACTAATGGTTTACAAAGATTTAACTTAACTTCCTTGCTTTCGTACTCTATTCCTCTCTTGATAAAGCCAAGGATCCCATTGGCTTTTCTAACAGCCTTCTCAAATTGTTATGCCACCTTCAAAGACTTGTGTCTGTGAACCTCCAGGTCTCTCTGTTCCACCACCCTTTTAAAAATTGCACAATTTAATTTGTATTCCCTATCCTCATTTTTACTTCCAAAATTCATCACTTCACACTTCTCTGCATTACCTTTCATGCGTCTGCCCATATCACCAGTCTATGTCCTCCTGAAGTATGCTACTGTCCTCAATGTTTCCAAGCGTTGTGTCATCTGGAAACTTTGAAATTATGCCCCGTACGCACAAGTCCAAGTCATTGATATATATCAAATAGAACAGTGGTCCTAATTAATACAAATCACTGGAGATGAACACTGTGACCTTCCCTCCAGTATGGAAAAACAAAACATTCACCACTACACTCTGCTTTCTGTCCCATAGCCAATTCTATACCATGCTACCACTTTCCCTTTTGTCATGCAGGCCCCCACCTGCCAAGAATGAGGCATATTAATTTCGCCACATGGACATTAAATTTCAAATTGTTGCTGGGAAGAGAAGGCCTGAGACAAGGGGTCACCAAGCCCCTGGCTGGAAAGACATTTCTGCATATTAACAGACAGTATTTGTAGACAAAGGACCATTCCCTGACCCACCCAATACACAACGCCAGAAGTGTTTATACCAGTCACGTGACTTCCCTGCTGGCCAGCTTGGGGAGTTTTAAATTGTAGAGACAGTGTTTGAACTGGCAGAAAGCTCTTTGCACTTGGACTGAAGATGACCTCCTGTCTGCTCCCATCTCTTTCTCACGGAACTGAAACCCCCTGAAGACACACGAACCCCAAGAGAGAAAAGTCTCCTACAGTGAACAAGGTTCAAGAAGAATACTGGGCCCCAACTAAAAGCAAGATCTACCTACAATCAAGGACTACAGTGAGCTCGAAGCACAGTAACAAAACCCTCTTCAGAGACTGCCTCAAACCTTTCCACATGATTTTTCTTCTGCTCTTTTCTGTCGCTATTTGCATGTTTGTATCGCGTATGCATGCTAGCGTGGGTGTGTCGTGTATCCGTAGGCATCAACCGAATTAGAGTTTAAGTTTTAATAAATTTCAATCTTTCTTCTTTAAACCTAAGAAAGCCGGTTTGTGCTCATTTCTTTGCCTTATATTTGGAAAGCGGTGAACAGGGATTCACTAATGGAGAGCTTAAACACGGTGTTTAAAAACTAAACCTTGTTACAGCAAGACCAGGTGAAGGCTGAGAGAAAATCCTAGACCTCTTTCTCACCTGGCTGTAACAGAAATTTGGGTACTAGCATCTGGAATTGACCCACAGACAAACAAGAGAAATTGGAAGTGGGAAGCCAAATTGTTCCCAAGCAAAAAAAGAGCAAGATTTCAAGAGGTTTTCTTGTGGTTGAGTGTGCTTGAATGCTAACGTGTCTGCAACTGAAGCTAGTAGCTCTCCAAGCCAGGGTGAAGTAACTTGGGATAAGTTAAAAGCACCGTCTTTCCAGGAGTTGAGGAAAATGGCTGAGCTGTGTGGGATCACTATACGTGGCAAGGCTAGGGGCCAACCATTTTTCCCTTGAATCTGAAGAAGCAGAAATAGGGTTAGAAACAGACTCTGACGGTATTGCTAGCAAAGATACAATTGGAACAGAGGAAACTTGAATTTGAGGAGAGAACAGAGCAAGACAGGAGGAGAGAGAAAGAATATTCCGGAAGGAATGCGAAGAGAGCAAATTGAAGCAGCTTGAGTTAACTAGGGAATGACAGAGTAACCCCAGTGAAAGCATGGCCAAAATGGAGGAGCATGATTCAGGGCTGGGTACAAAATTGTTAAAACTAGCTCAACTAATTCCAAAATACAATGCGGAGGATGTAGAAGAATTTTGTGTGTCCTTTGAGAAACTGGCAAGGCAGCTAAAATGGCCAGCTGAGACCTGGCCTCTTTTACTACAAAAGTAAGCTAACTGGAAAAGTCCATGAGGTTTTTTCCCTGTTGCCAGATAAGAGATCGTCAAATTATGAACTGACAAAAAGTGCTATCCTCGGGGCTTATGAATTAGTACCCGAAGCTGAACGCCAAAAGTTTAGAACCCTCAAGAAGCAAGCTAATCAAACTTATCTGGAGTTTGAAAGACGTAAGCAGCTGGCTTCTGACCAGTGGCTGAGGGCTCTTAAAGTACAGCTCAGCTATGAGAAGCTCAGAGAAATAATTCTCAGAGGAATTTAAAAATTCTCCCACTATCCATAAAGACCCATGTAGAGGAACAGTGGGTTCAGAGAGCCTAGCAAGTGGCCGTTCTAGCTTATGAGATTGCTTTAATTTATAAGTCGGTTTCCCAGGGGAGAACCTTTCCTAATCACCCTCACAAATCCGAAAAGGACAAAAGGTGGGAAGATGATAGCAATCATGGAAGAGAAAGGAAAGCAGGAGACACCGTGGGCCCTCCTCTAGCCAAAAAGGAAGGTGCTGTGAACAAGAGTGAGACCTGGAGACCTGTGTGCTTCCATTGTAATAAGGCAGGGCATTTAAAAGCTGACTGCTGGAAACTAAACGGAAAACCTATGGGTGTGCCCTGATTAACCCTACTCAGTGAAGTGAACTTGATGGAAAGCAAAGCAGAACAATCTGTGGCTTTAATTGCAGTAATAGTGAGGCCCAGGAAGTCTACTGCTGCAAGTGTGGGAAAACTTAATAGGCTTCCTTAGGGTTATCAAGGTTTTGTGTCTGAAGGGAAAGTAACCCCATACCCCTCGAATGGGACAAGCAAGCCCATCGTGATTCTCAGGGGCACAGGGTCCATTAGATCCCTTTTACTGGGAAAAGGCCTGATCCCTTCCCCCAGAGAGTGCAGTGAACACCAGAAAGGTGGTGAATGGTATTGGACGGCCGTGTACATGTGTACACCGCTGCACCTGAAGTGCGACCTAGTTTCGGGACCTGTGACCGTAGGGATTGTCCCTAGTTTGCCTGTGGACAGGGTTGACCTGCTCCTAGGTAATGATCTGGCGGGGGTGACGGTGGTAGCTCCTCCAGTAGTGAAAGGAGGTCAGAGAGACAGGGCAGTAGCAGGAAAAGGACACCTGCTGTTTCCCTGAATGTGTAGTGGATCAGGCCATGATCAAATCAACTCCCCCAGAGACGACTTTATTGGCACTGCAGGCAGATGACCATGAGGTTTGCCTGTCCGAAACTTTCTTTAGAGACCTAGGGAATGAATTAAATGGATTTTCCCGAGCTGAGGCTCAGCGAGCTGACCCAGTGTTGCAAGCGTTAGCACAAGCTGCACAGTCTGAAAGTGAAGCAGAGGGAGTCCCTGATTGCTACTATTTAAAGAATGAGGTACTGATGAGGAAATGGAGTTCTCCTCACAGACTTGAGAGCAAGGAGTGCACAGTAGTTCATCAGTTAGTAGTGCCGCAGAACTGGAGAGAAATATTAAGAAGGGCCCATGGGACTACAGTGGCTGTACATGCCAGTATACGAAAGATCAAAGCCCGCATAAGACAGCAGTTTGACTGGCTAAAGCTTCACAAAGATGTGGAGGAGTACTGCAGGAGTTGCCACATGTGCTAGGTTGAGGGGAAACCCCATCCTACAGTGAATCCTGCACCCTTAAGTCCTGTACCGGTGTTAGGAGGACCCTCCAGCAGAGGGACGGTGAACTGTAAGGAACCTCCGCCGAGAACAAAAGGGGGCAGGCAGGCACAAGACTGGCAAAAGTTTAGAAAGGGAAGGGGAAAAAGTGAACAAGAGGGTAGGTTAAAGGAAGTCCGGGAGGAATCCCGGATGAAAACCCTTACTGTCCGGTCAGCCAATCCTGAAAAATATGAAAGGTTGGACCCCACATCCTCCTACATATATGCAGACACTAGAAGCACACCATCAGAGTTGCTAACAGCATTTACAGGAATCTGCAGAGACAAAGAAAGATCTCTAGGGGCAGAGAAACCTTGAGGGTGATGCCTCACCTAGTCGAAATGCCACAGGAGAGTGCAGTAGAGTCTGCACAAATACCTGCAAGCAGGAGTGCCCCAGAGAACAAAGGGGAGATTAACAAAGAATCCTCCCCCACAGTCAGAGAAAAAGGACACCACCCATCCCCTGAAGTCAAAAGCCTTTGCATGACTCAGCAAAGCACTGAAAGGGAGTTCAGGATAGATCCGCCCCGACTGACTCTCCTGGGAAAAAAAGTTACCTCAGCAGGAACAAAGGCCCTAGGCAGTCATGGAAATGGGCAAACTGAAGAAAAACTTTCCCAAAGAACCACATGGATGCCAAAAAGGGGAAATTAAAGTAGTACTGGCACCAAGAAAAGACAGTTTTAATAAGCTTTAGGATTTATGAATGAATGGGAATGAATGAGAGAAATGCATGTTTTTCTGTACCTTATATATATTCTGTCAATCCTTTTAATGAAATACCTTTTTTTCAAATCGCATTTCATTCCCCTGGTTGTGGAGGTGTCATGGAGACCCCCACCTGCCAAGGATGTAGCATATTAATTTCGCCACATGGACATTAAGTTTCAGATTGTTGCTGGGAAGAGAAGGCTTGAGACAAGGGGTTGCCAAGCCCCTGGCTGGAAAGACATTTTTGCATATTAACAGACAGTATTTGTAGACAAAGGACCATTCCCTGACCCACCCAATACACAATGCCAGAAGTGGTTATACCAGTCACGTGACTTCCCTGCTGGCCAGCTTGGGGAGTTTTAAATTATAGAGACAGTGTTTGAACTGGCAGAAAGCTCTTTGCACTTGGACTGAATATGACCTCCTGTCTGCTCCCATCTCTTTCTCACGGAACTGAAACCCCCTGAAGACACATGAACCCCAAGAGAGAAAAGTCTCCTGCAGTGAACAAGGTTCAAGAAGAATACTGGGCTCCAACTAAAAGCAAGATCTACCTACAATCAAGGACTACAGTGAGCTCGAAGCACAGTAACAAAACCCTCTTCAGAGACTGCCTCAAACCTTTCCACATGATTTTTCTTCTGCTCTTTTCGGTCGCTATTTGCATGTGTGTATCACGTATGCGTGCTATCGTGGGCGCGTCGTGTATCCGTAGGCGTCAAACGAATTAGAGTTTAAGTTTTAATAAATTTCAATCTTTCTTCTTCAAACCTAAGAAAGCCTGTTTGTGCTCATTTCTTTGCCTTACAATTGGAAAGCGGTGAACAAGGACTCACCAAGGGGGAACTAAAACAGTGTGTTTAAAAATTAAACCGTTACAGTAAGACCAGGTGAAGGCTGAAATGGAACCCTAGACGTCTTTCTCACTTGTCGTAACACTTTAATTCTATGCGCTTTAATTTTGCTAACAAGTCTATTGTGCACTACTTTGTCTAAAGCCTTCTGAAAGTCCAAATCCACAACATTAACTACACTACCCTATTTATTACTTCAAAAAACATGATCAAGTTAGTCAAACATGATTTACCTTTAACAAATTTGTGCTTACTTTATTCACCAATATTTTTCCAAATGCCAATTAATTTGTTCTGGATTTTTTTCTCTAAAATGTTTCCCCACTACTGCAGTGGATTCAGAGACCAGATCAACAGTAGAATCCTGAGAGAAGATCAGGCAATAGTGGCTTGGCATTACATGCTGGAAAAAGATTTGGATAAATAGAAACATTTTAAAAACTGAGTTGTTAATTTTTCATTATGTCAATTAAGGAGGGCAATTTTTCATTCGCGCAAGTAGGAACACAAGGCACTCTTAATACCTTTTGAAGTTTTCAACTTTGTAAATATTCTTGGGTTCACCATAAACCAAAATGAATGCAAGGACTTCTGGGGACCCATGTATGGTAGATGTCAAAGCGTACATCTGTGTTCCTATACCAAAAGGAATACTTCTTCATCAGTGTAATTACTCCAAAAATTGCATTTCATAGGGAGAAATTAATATCCTAAAACCTGAATAATGAGAGGGTCAAAAGCAAGGATTTTCACTTGTATGCAGAACTTTCTTTCACAGTAGAATTTAGTTTACTACTTAAGCTCTGCTGCAAATTTCTGAACCTATTTCTCCTGCTGGCAAGGCAGAAATTTTACTGTGCAAAACAAGTTTGAACGAGGTAAGCATTTGTACTGGCAACATCTAATTTATACAATCATTACCTTGCTGGTCTTTATATCAAAAGAAAATAAGTTGTTTTTGGGTCTGGCACAAAATGATGCAACACTCTTTATAACTATTCAGAATGTCTTTAAGGGGTCATTGATTTAAAGGTCCCAAACTCCATCTTCACTCATATTCAAGTCAATTTTAAGCAATCCATACCAATTGCCCTATTGAAGCAAATCCAGGTTTGAAATCACAACTTGAGCAAGAAATACGAAGCTTATTCAGCACTGGATCATCTGAGGTCTGCACTGAGTGCTGCTGGAGGGTACAGAGTATGAAGGAGGGCATTTGGTAAGTGAAGGAGTTCAGTCAGGAGGGGAACTATAAATTAAGAGAAAATAAATTTAATTATCACAATAAAGATGGCAAGACTGGTGATGTGTCGCGGCTACAGTATGTGGGAGCTCCTGGATGCCACGGCAATCCATGGCAACCACGTCTGTAGCGTCTGTGGCTTGAGCAGCTTCGGCTCAGAGTCATTGAGCTCAAGGCCAAGCTACAGACACTGCGATGCATCAGGGAAGGGGAAGTTCCCTGGACACTTTGTTCCAGAAGGCAGTCACATCCCTTAGGATAGGGTCATCTGTTTTGGTCAGTGGTCAGGGACAGGAGAGTGAAACAGCGAGTCAGGCAGGTAAGGGGATCATGAAGGTGGGAGTGGAGGAGCCTCAGCCCTTGCAATTAAGCAACAAGTTCAAGGTTCTTGCAACTTGTATGGAAAAGAGCAAGGGCGGTAGTGTGGATGAGCAGACTGGCCATGGCACCATGAGACAGGAAGCGATTTAAGTGAGAGGAGAAAAAAGGAAAGTAGTGGTAGTAGGGGACAGTATAGTGAGGGGGAATTAACTCTGCAGCAAACAGCGAGAGTTCAGAAGTCTATGTTGCCTGCCTGGTGCCAGGGTTCGGGACATTTGCTCAGGGCTGGAGAGGAACTTACAGTAGGAAGGGGAGGATCCAGCCGCCGTGATCCTTGTGGTACTAACGACATAGGCAGGAAAAGGAAAGAGGTTCTGCATAGTCAGTATGAGGATCTAGGCACCAAATTAAGCAGAACCTCAAAGATAATAATCTCTGGATTATTACCTGAGACACATGCAAATTAGAGTAGGGCAAATAAGATTAGAGAAATGAATGCTTGGCTCTAAGACTGGTATGGTAGAAGTGTTTTCTGGTTTGTGGAGCACAGGCAGCAGTACTGGGAAAAATGGGGTCTGTACCGTTGGGACAGTCTACACCTGAACCATGCTAGGACCAGTGTTCTAGCGTGTTGCATAACTAGGGATGTTGACACGGTTTTAAACTAAACAGTGGGGGCAAGGGATCAAATTTGGGAAGATGTGGTAAATCAAAGAGCAGAGACAAGGGAAGAGAGAAAGGTATTAATATGGGAAAAGATAAACAGACCGTGACAGGAAAGAACAGTGATTAAAAATATGAGTATATCAGCAGACAAGGCTACAAGGGTAATAAAGGTCAAAACTAAAGGCTCTGTATCCGAATGCACGTAGCATTTGAAACAAAACAGATGAACTGATAGCGCAAATAGAAATATATAATTATGATCTGATAGCCATTAGAGACATGGCTGCAGGATGGCATAGATTGGGACCTGAATATTGAAGGGTACATGACATTTAGGAAGGACAGGAAGCTAGGAAAAGGTGGAGGGGTGGCTCTGTTAATTAATGATGTTGTGAGCACAACAGAGAGAGATGACCTAAGTTCAGGAAACCAGGATGTAGAAGCGGTTTGAGTCAAGATGAGTAATGATAAAGGCAAGAAATCACACGCGGGAGGGGTGTACAGGCCCCCTAACATCTGGAGTACCGTGTCCAGTATTGGGCTCCTTATTTAAGGAAGAATGTAAATGCGCTGGAAGCAGTTCAGAGGTGGTTTTCTAGACTAATACCTGGAATGGGCAGGTTGTCTCATGAGGAAAGGTTGGACAGACTTTTTAAAAAAATTCATTCATGGGATGTGGGCGTCACTGGTTATGCCAGCATTTATTACCTATCCCTAATTGCCCTCGAGGAGGTGGTGGTGAGCTGCCTTCTTGAACCGCTGCAGTCCATTTGGGGTAGGTAGACCCACAGTGTTGTTAGGAAGGGAGTTCCAGGATTTTGACCCAGCAACAGTGAAGGAATGGCGATATAGTTCCAAGTCAGGATGGTGTGTGACTTGGAGGGGAACTTGCAGGTGGTGGTGTTCCCATGTATTTGCTGTCCTTGTCCTTCTAGTTGGTAGAGGTCGCGGGTTTGGAAGTTGCTGTCTAAGGACCCTTGGTGCATTGCTGCAGTGCATCTTGTAGATGGTACACACTGCTGCTACTGTGCATCGGTGGTGGAGGGAGTGAATGTTTGTAGATGGGGTGCCAATCAAGCGAGCTGCTTTGTCCTAGACGGTGTCGAGCTTCTTGAGTGTTGTTGGAGCTGCACCCATACAGGCAAGTGGAGAGTATTCCATCACACTCCTGACTTGTGCCTTGTAGTTGGTGGACAGGCTTTGGGGAGTCAGGTGGTGAGTTACTCGCCTCAGGATTCCTAGCCTCTGACCTGCTCTTGTAGCTACGGTATTTATATGGCTACTCCAGTTCAGTTTCTGATCAATGGTAGCCCCCAGGATGTTGATAGTGGGGGACTGAGCGATGGTAATGCCGTTGAATGTAAAGGGGAGATGGTTAGATTCTCTCTTGTTGGAGATGGTCATTGCCTGGCACTTGTGTGGCGCGAATGTTACTTGCCACTTATCAGCCCAAGCCTGGATATTGTCCAGGTCTTGCTGCATTTCTACACGGACTGCTTCAGTATCTGAGGAGTCACAAATGGTGCTGAACATTGTGCAAGCTAGGCTTGTATCTGCTGGAGTTTAGAACAGTAAGAGGCGACTTGATTGAAACATATAGGATTCTGAGGGGTCTTGACAGGGTGGATGTGGAAAGGACATTTCCCCTTGTGGGGGAATCTAGAACTAGGGGTCACTGTTCAAAAATAAGGGGTCGCCCATTTAAGACAGAGATGAGGAGAAACTTTTTCTCAGAGGGTTGAGAGTCTTTGGAACTCTCTTCCTCAAAAGGCAGCAGAAGCAGAGTCTTTGAATATTTTTAAGGCGATGGTAGATAGATTCTTGATAAGCAAGGGTGTGAAAGTTATCAGGGATAGGTGGGAATGTGGAGTTGAGGTTACAATCAGATCAGCCATGATCTTATTGAATGGCTGAGCAGGCTCGAGGGGCTACTCCTGCTCCTAATTCGTAGGTTCGTATGCATCTGATCATGCAACCTCAGAATAAGACTTGTATATACTCAAACCTTGGTCTTTGCTTCCAATGCATTCTATATCCTCCGTATGGAAAAGTTTCTCTTATTCTCAGTCCTAAATCTCTTAGATTTAGTCTTGTGCCTTTGTTACCTCTAAACCTGACTGTCCCAATGCTCTCCTGACCAGCTTTCCCTCTTGCACCCTCCATAAACTTGTGCGCATGCAACACTCTGCTGGCTGTGTCCCATCTTGCACCAAGTTCTGTTCATCCATCAACGCCGTGCTTGCTGATCTACAATGGCTCCCGGTCCAATTTTAAAATTCTCAACTTTGTTTTCAAATCCCACCATGTCTTGCCCCGCCATACCTCTGTAACCACCAGTAGCCCTACAACCCTCCAAGATCACCATTCTCCAATTCTAGCCTCTTGTACATTCCCGATTGATGGCCGTGCCTTCAGCTGACTCAATTCTGAAATTTCATCTCTAAACCTCTCATCTGTCCTCCTGGAAGCTCCTTTAAACCTACCTCTTTAACAAAGCATTTTGTCATCTTTCAACACCTCCTTATTTAGCTTAGTGTCAAATTTTGTTTGCTAATGCTCTTATGAAATACCTTGGGGCATTTTGCTACCTTAAAGGCACTATATAAATGCAAGTTATTATATCTATGTCCTGTTTAAACAGTATTCTGGAATCATATTAGAACCAGAGAGCAGAACGTAATGTGATGGCAATTCTGAGTTTTCTCATTTGTTTACAAAAACAATATTAAATCTCTGTGCATCCAATCACAAACTAGACAATATCTGAGGTGTTAAAACCAACCTCAGCGCTCGTGGGGTTAGGGAGGAAAAGTATGGCCAAGGCTCCTGCAGTTGGTGACCTCTGCTGCAAAATGTACATGTGCAGTTGCTGGATAAAAAGTGGACAGGCCTCTCCTGATATCCTACACCATCAGCCAAGCAACAGTGTCCAAGCTCACACATGAAGAATAGTTGCTTGAGGGAGGTAGAAAAAAAATCTGTACCGCAGAAAAACTCAGGTTGCATATTTTACAAATTTTGTTTTGGCATTGGGTTCGACAGTAGATATTGTTACGAAAGTGCTTGTTTTCGTTACGAATTTTTTTTGAGAATTCATAGTCAAACTGAAGAAATGTTGGACCAATTCTTTTTTTCCAAGAGGGTCATCAAGAGAACACTGAAAAGACTTGTTTGACAAAATTTACTGGTTGTCACATGACTCAAGTTAAAATTAAAACAGAAACCCTGCTAACTGGGGAAGACGTGTGCAGAGAAGTGACCAGGTCAGAAGATGGACCTGCTGTTTCTGGCTTTACTTTTGAATTGTTTGGAGTTGGGAATTAACTGTTTAAAAGGGGTTGGAGTTTAAAAAAAATAAAACTGAAGGATAGAACCCCAGTTCAGCCCAGCCTGTTTCATCTCTTTAAAAAGCCTAAAGAAAAAGGAAGATAACTTCAAAGAGAACAGAATTCCCAAGGAAGGAGAGAAGACTACAACCCAGCTTAGCTTTTCATCACCTCTCTAAAAGACCCTGAAGTCCACTGTGTCAATGCATCTCGTCTCTGTCTTTGAAGAAAGATCTGCCAAATTAATTCTCAACGTTGCCTGAAAAGAACTGTTCTAAAAGATCCCAGTGACCCGTCTACATGTACTTGGAGGCCAGAGCGTATGCCGGTTTTGGAACACAACATATCTCATCTGTTTTCTTCTAGAATGAAGTAGTATTCAGCCGAAGTGGGGTTTTTTTGTCTGTAAAAGAGCTCTAAACAAAAATTCCTTTGATTTTTCTAGTTAACGTGTGTGTGTGTGTGAGAGAGAGAGAGAGAGAGAGAGAGAGTGAGTGCATGTGAGGGGCTAAGGTAAAAAGGAAACTTTAAAATTTCAATCTGTGTTTATGCTTTACTTCATTACTGGTTAAGACTTGTGTTATAATGAACTGATAATTTTGTTGTTCATCAAGAAACCTGGTTAGTGTGTTTTATTCTGGGAAAAATAGAATATATGATTTACTGTATCGGTAGGTGGGAAAATTTAAATATATGTTGCGACCTGTGGAGAAGTGGAACTAGAATAGACAGTGCACTCCTCCCACCTCGGTCATAACGTGTAATTGGGGACTCTTGTGGGATAAACCCAATGCCGACGATGTACAATTGCAAGTGGGGTAATAATAATTGAAAAAGGAAAAATAAAACAAACCAGGTTTCTTGCGTAATAGTGTACATCACCAGAATGTCTTTAACAATTGATGTGACTTTTCTGGGGAAGGAGGATGTATCCCTGAGTGATTTGAGGAACTTAACCAAGGTTAGCTATAGCACTGGCAGCAAAATTAGGGCTAGAGTTAAAACCAGGAGCTAAGAAAGCAGATATAATTGAAGTAATAGCACAGCATTTACAATTGGAAGGAAGCAAACCAGAGGGTAGTGCAGTTGAATTAGCTAAAATTCAGTTACAGATGAAACAGCTTATGCAGAAAAAAGAATTGAAAAAAACTTGAGCTTGAAGAAGAATTGACACTGAAAAACCTTGAATTTGAGGAAAAGGAAAGAGAAAGAGAAGAAAAGGAATTAAAATTTAAAAAGATGGAACTAAGGCAAAAAAAGAGTGGTCTTGACTCCAGTGAAAGTTCTGGTGAGGAAAGATGTGGCTCCAGCCCAGGACCCAGTGGAGAGCTGTTTAAATTTGTCCTCCCTAAGTTTGAGGAAAGAGACATAGAGGGATTTTTCATTTCTTTGAAAAAGATAGCCAAACTGATGAAGTGGCCAAAGGAAAGCTGAACATTGCTTGTGCAAAGCAGGTTGATGGGCAGAGCTCGTGAAGTTTATGCCATGCTTTCGGAGGAGGCTTCTGCAGATTATGAGATGGCAAAAAAGGCTACTCTCGCTGAGCTTGTGTTGGTCCCTGAAGCTTACTGACAAATTTCGGAACATACAGACACAGCCTGGGCAGACCTATTCAGAATTTGAGAGGGTAAAGCAAATTAGTTTGGTTGTTGGATACAGGCATGAAAGATGGAGGCCACATATGAGAACCTTAGGGAACTAATTCTCCTGGAAGAATTTAAAAATTCACTCCCTCCATTATTAAGAACTCATTTAGAGAACCAGAAAGTTTAAACGGCCAGCCAGGCAGCAGAAATTGCTGTTGATTATGAGATTGTGTATAAGCCCAAATCCTTTGTCAGTCACCCCCACAAACCCGAGAGGGATAGAAGGTGGGAGGGTGATAGGAAGGCAAATAGCCGGGGACAAGAAGGGATAGCTGGGAACGCTCCCAAATCTCCTCCTCAGGCCAGAAAGGAAGAGGTTGAGGGTGGAAGTGAGGTCTGCAAACCTAAATGTTACCACCGTCACAAAGCGGGACATCTTCATGCAGAATGCTGGAAGTTGCAGGGTAAACCCATGGGACTTACTGGGGTACACTAAGCCAATGCAGAGAAAGGGGCCCTACCGAGAGTACAGCAGATCAGGCTGTAGCTCTGACTGTAGCTGCAAGACCAAATACAAAAACCAACACGAGTGCAGGGGTTGTGAATAAGATACCTGAGAGTTATAGGGAATTACTGTTGAAAGGAAAAGTAACACCTTATCCCTCGAGTGAGGCTGGTAAACCTATAGTTATACTTAAGTATACAGGAGCCACTCAAACCCTTTTACTGGGGAAAGGCAGTGAATGCTTAAGTTTGAGTGAATGGTATTGGCAGGGAGTATATACCTGTACCTTTGTATCGGGTGTACCTACAGTGTGACCTAATGTCTGGAATGGTAACTGTAGGAGATGTCCATAGTTTGCTAATAGAGTTGACCTACTCCTGGGAAATGATTTGGCAGGAGCCAAAGTAGTAGCTTCTCCAGCGGTCATGGAAAAAACAAATGAAATTAAACAGACAAAACAGTTGCAGGAAAAAGTTCCAGGAAGTTTTCCTTCATGTGCAATGACCCGAGCAGTGGCTAAACAAGTTCCATTGTTGGGGGTAAAATTGGCACCACAGATAGCCAAATATCTGAAACTTTCTTTACGGATTTGGATAATGCAAAGGAAACGTTTAATAAGTCTTCTCTGATCATGGCACAGCAAGCTGATCCAGAGTTAAATTAAGTGGCAAAAGTAGTTCCAAAAGGCTATTATATTAAAAGTGGGATTCTGATGAGTAAGTGGAGACTTCCTCACAGACCTGCGGACAAAGAATGGACGGTAGTGGTACTGCCAAAGTATTGCCAGGAACTATTAAGGAAAGCGTGAGAAATTCCCACAGCAGGACATTCAGCAATCTGGAAGACCAAATCACATAAGTTGACATTTTTACTGGCCAGGTCTTTCCAAGGACGTGGTGCAGTTTTGTAAAACGTGCCACATGTGCCAGATTGTGGGAAAACCGCAATCTGCCAAAAAACCAGCACCTCTAATTCCCATACCAGTTACTGGGGAACCATTTAGTAGGGTGCTGGTAGACTGTGTAGGACCTTTACTGAAAACAAAAAACAGAACAGCAATATATACTCACTATCATGGATATGGCTACTCTGTTCTCAGAGGCCATTCCCTTAAGAGCAATTTCTGCCAAGGTAGTGGTAGAGAAGTTAACCCAGTACTTCACAAGATATGGATTACTGATCAAGATTCAGTCGGATCAAGGTTCCAATTTTACGTCTAAAGATTTTCAGGACGTTATAGGTAGTTTGAGTATAACATAGTTAAAGTCTTCTGCGTACCTCCCACAGACACATGGAGCTTTAGAGATGTACCATCAGACCCTCAAAATGATGATCAGGACATACGGTCATAAATATCCCCATGTTTGGGATAAAGGGCTAGAATTCCTTTTGTTTGCCACCAGGGATTCACCTAAATGAGTCTACCGGTTTTAGTCCTTTTGAATTAGTTTACGGCCATGAGATAAGAGGTCCTCTAAAACTAATTAAAGAAAGGTTTGTTTCGAACAGAGGGACGTATCCTCTGTGCTAGATTATGTATCCGTATTCCGGGAACGGCTCACGAGAGCTTGCAAAGTGGCTCAAGAACACCTTAAAGCTTCCCAAACAACTATGAAGAAATGGGCGGACAAACATGCTAAGATCCGAACATTTCAACCGGGGATGAGGTGTTAATATTACTGCCTTAACAGGGTAAACTGTTGAAAGTATGGTTCACTGGTCCATATAAAGTTGTCAACAGAATTGGCAAAGTAAATTGTTTGATTGACATCCCATATCGCCGGAAGAATCGACTGTGTCATATCAATATGTTAAAACAATATCATTGCTGGGAAGAGGATAAGCAAGCACAGGTATGTCAGATAGTAGGTACAGTGAAGGATGAAAGGGATAGTGAGGATGAGGCAGAAGGAGGCCTAAACAACTCTCAAAGTGAACCTCCTACTATCCGGTTAGTTAATACTGAATTGCTAGGGAAATTGGATACTGTGCTTTCATATTTAGATGCAAAACAACAAGACCACCTAACAAGGCTACTCACAGCATTTAAAAGAATCTGTAAGGATAAGCCAGGATGCACATGTTGTGGATGTAGGGGAATCCTTTCCTATAAAACAGCAGACTTATCGCTTAAATCCAGAGAAACAGGCCCAGGTAAAAGCAGAAATCCAATACATGCTGGAAAACCACCTAATAGAACCCAGTCAAAACACCTGGAGTTCCCCAGTGGTATTCATGCCTAAAACTGATGGTTCAACTAGACTTTGCATGGAATACTGAAAAGTTAATGCAGTAACAAAGGCAGACTCCTACCCAATCCCTCACTTGGAAGACTGTACTAACAGAGTGGGCAGTGCCATGTTTCTTACAAAAATTTGATTTGTTAAAGGGATACTGTTAAGTTCCGTTAACACCCTGAGCCAAAGAAATATCAGCCTTTGCCACTCCAGACAGTCTTTTCCAATGAATGCCAAGTGATGCCATTCAGGTCAATAATTGCCCCGGCAACCTTTCAGAGGCTAATGAACCAAGTGGTAGCCAGTGTTCCTAACTGTATGGTTTACCTTGATGATGTGCTGGCATACATTGACATTTGAAGGAATCTTGGAACAACTGGTGAGCTCTGTTTGGAAGGTTGTAATCGGCAGATTTGGTGATAAACTTTGTGGAAAAGTTTAAAAAACAGAATGCCAGACTATTCCAAAGCAGTTTACAATTACAATCTCATCACAAAAAGATTATCCACATTGCGGGCAAAAATAATGTCATTGCAGATGCTTTATTGAGAATCTAACTTTGTTTTGAGTTATTTGAATGAAAAGAGGCTACAGAGCAGAATTGTATTAACCACAGGTAAAGAGTGAATGGGGATAAGTGTGAAAATGTGTTTTAATTTTTTTTTTAACACATTGTAATGAAACACATTTAAAAATTGTGTTTCATTTCTCCAAGGGTGGAAGTGTTACGAAAGTGCTTCTGTTATTGAGACAATTTTTTTGAGAATTCATAGTCAAACTGAATATTGGACCAGTTTTTTGTTAAGACGGTCATCAAGAGAACATGGAAAGGACTTGCTTGACATCATCATTTACTGACTGTCACATTGACAAGTTAAAAATAGAATGGAAACCCTGGTAACTGGGGAGGATGTGTGCAGAGAAGTGATAGGTCAGAAGGTGGACTTTGTTTCTAGCTTCACTTTTGAATTGTTTAGAGTTGGAAATGAACTGTTTAAAAGGGGTTGGAGTTTTTTTTTTAAAACTGAAGGACAGAACCCCAGGTCAGCCCGGCCTGTTCCATCTCTTTAAAAAGTCTGCAGGAGAAGGAAGAGAACTTCTAAGGAGAGAAGAGAATTCCCAAAGAAGGAGCAAAGACCACTATCCAGCTCAGCTTTCCAGCATCTCTCTAAAAGTCTTTGCCTCTCTTCTCTCCCCACCCCACAAAAGGCACTGTATAGTTGTAGGTTAATATTTATTATTACAATTTTCACCATTTAAGTAAAAATGGCCTGGACTAATGGAAGGAATTCTGCTTTTCTGGTTGTATGCGAAATGAGAAGTCTACTGTCAACTCATCTCGTCTTCTCTCTTTGAAGAAAAATCTGCTAAATTAATTCACAACGCCGCTTGAAAAGAGCTGTTCTAAAAGATCCCAGTGACCCGTCTATGTGTACTTGGAGGCCAGACTGTATGCCAGTTTTGGAACACATCGTATCTCATCTGTTGTTTTCTTCAAGAATGAGCAAGTATTCAGATAGAGTGTTTTTTTTCTGTCTGTAACAGAGCTCTACAAAATACCCCTTTCATTTTATCGGTTAACTGGTGTGTGTGTGTGTGCGTGTGAGAGAGTGAGAGTGAGAGTAAGAAAGTGAGGGGCTAAGGTAAAAAGGGAACTTTAAAATTTCAATCTGTGTGTTTATGCTTTATTCATTACTGGTTAAGATTTACTGGGAGAAATAGAATATATGATTGACCGTATCAGTAAGTGGGAAAAATGTAAATATATATTGTGACCTGTGAAAAAGTGGAAGTAGAATAAACAATGCACGCCTCCCGCCTCAGTCATAACATTGGGGAATGAGAAATCAATCAGGGTGATTTTGGTGAAAAGGAAGGATCCACCAGTGGCAAACCAGGTTTCAGCAAAACCCAGGTGGTCAATTTGTTTCTACAAATGAGATGAATAGGGGAAGAATTCTTCATGAGAACACATATATTTTTGCAGGGGGGGGGGGGTGCAATAAAGAGGGGAAGGTGTCCACAGGTTTTTGGGGTGTGTCGTGGAAAGACAAAGGGAAGATAAGCTGACTACTGGAGTGTGCCATGATCAGCACACCAAATAGTTCCAGTGTAGTGGAGGGGGAATCTGAGAGACAATTTAATAAAGAAGAGTCCAGGAAGAGGAACTAAGCAGAGAAATAGCAACGCTGATGGCTACAGA